>NC_134473.1:64512328-64576950 GCF_964194025.1 Convolutriloba macropyga | reverse complement strand
CCAAACAGCGCTCCAAAAGTAATCTACTAGCACATTTTACGTTAATTGTCGGCTAAAATTGTCATTTTTTGGTTGTCGGCTAAACATTACGTACTTGCCTCCAATGTTGTTGTTCACCCCCCCCCCCCCCGTTAAGTTGTTCAATAAGTATTATATGCAGCTCCCAACCATGATTGTTCTACTCATGGCTGGAGATTTACCTAAGGGGGCGGGGGGGTCGGAAGGCGACAAGCGGCAAAGATAATATATTTTCAGAATACGTGATGTCTTTTTATACCATCTGTTGTTTGTGAAGCTCGTGCAATAATTAAAGAGACCCAAAGACTTTACCCTCTTGTTGGGTTCTACCCCAGGCAACCCTACTCTGACATCACCTATCACCCCCCGCCAGGGTCACCGTCATCCAACACAGCAAAAGGGGGCAACCTTGCGGAACACCACCTTCATCATCATAATCATCATCATCATCATCACGACAATGAGTCCAATGCTCTTCATATAGAGAAAGGAACTATAATTTTCATCGACAATTTCAACTACGGCAGAGATCCCGAATATTTTCAAAACCCATTAGATTTCAGGTTGGTTGTTTTTGGGATATTTTGAGATTTTGCTATTGACGCCCCCACTATGTTATAATTAGGTTAGAATTTAGAAAAATTTAATATAATTTTGAGAAAGTTATAATTAATCCATTCTCGTGATAAATTATTATCATGGTTCACTTTGAGTTATAGAGTTTGGCTCCTTCACATTGAAGACCAGCCCCCCCCCCCCCCCAATTGCCATAAAACTATTATGGAAGACGGAAATATTCATGGAAAGTTCTGTTAGAATATTTTGGTTTGTCTTTTTTATTCATATCTTTTTCTATTGGAATAAATTGTAGCTGCAAAGACGGACCCTGTTTACTTCCCCTGCCCCCCCCCCCCTCACCCCCCACCCACCCCCACCCCACCCCGCCCCTTCCGTATAGAACGTATCCCTCTATAACCGACATGTTCACAGCTTTCTAGTTGTATATAATACTTTTAATGGCTAGTTATTAGATTATACAAACAATTGTCAACAGGATAAAAAACAGTAACCAAAAACGAAGTGTTATTTTTACAGGCCAGAGCGGTGGATGCGCAACTCTGAAAACAGCCAATTTGACAAGAACCGACTGTTTCTGGCATTCGGATCCGGACCTCGCTCGTGTGTGGGACGACGAATATCGGAGTTAGAAATGCAAATCATTCTGATCCAGCTTGTGAAAAACTTCTGGCTCGACTTAGAAAGCCACGAATGCTACGCTGCCAAGCCAGTTTATATCGGCATCACAATTCCAGATAAAACTCCCAAAATTCGTTTCACGCCAAGGTGACGAAATCAAGTTGTTATCATGATTGATTGCATTCGACAAAGTACCGCAATATTATGAATTTTGCAATTTTTCCCGAACTTCAATATGAAAGTTCCTCAATCAAGTTTTATATAACTTTTCTCTACTTCAGTCAGAAAATGAAAAATCCGACATGAAAAAATTCTTCCTACTTTTTGATTCCCGGCCCTCGTAAACTTTGGTTTATAACTTTATGTGTCAGTAAATTTTACAATTACAAGTTTTTAGTAATTATAGTGCTGTATAAAAATGTTGTTCGTATCCCTAATTTTTGAAGCAGTCTTAGTTCAAGAACATCAAAGGAAAGGACATATTATTAAGCAGTTAGGAAGATGAATATCACCACGTCTTAGAAAGTGGCCCAAGTAACGCCTTTTCGCCCCTATTTGTTTACCCCCTATCATTTCAACCCCCCCCCCCCGGACGTACCCATCAGGCCTGATTTAAGAAAAATTGGAAAGGATCCAAGGCCTGATTCAAGGTCTGATCATGTCAAACACAATGCTGCTAAGAGAACACTCCAGAGCCGATCTCTGAGGTTTTATGGGCAGGAAAAAATCAAGTCCTGAGGCTCTCAGCCCAGATAGGTCCCAAGTCTTGGCTTCCTCTTCCAAGGTCAGGCCCATGTCTTGGGTTACTCTGTGAAGACGCGACCCAAGACTTGGAGTTTTCCGGGCAGAAAAAATCCAAGAACTAATTTTTTGGCAATATATTAGAATGGCGAATTTTTCTAGCTTCATGGTCACATTCAACATGAGTTTAGAGTACGTAAATGTGTAAATGTAGAATCAATTCCACCGGACAGAATTTTCAAATATTATAAATTATATTGAAACTATGTTTATGGCTCAAGGTTGGGTACGATTACCAGAATAAAGAGTCCTTCTATGTAGTACAAATTAAAAACTACCTGTGAAATGATACTTGGCAGAAAACACATTAAAACTGAAATTATAAATACAAATACAAATTGTTTTAAAACATATCTCTAGTCTAATCATTTGTTAAAAGAGCACGTCTAGGTTTCACGTTGTTGGACAAAAGAGTCACGTTTTTGTTGCAATTTTGGCGGTTTTTTGAATCATCTTGAAAGTTGCAATAACATTGGCAACATGCTGCAAGGGCACAAAGGGGGCATCAAGGGTTTTTGGAGGCATCAATTGATTGAACTCTTTTGTCATCTTCTTTGAAATTGGCTCTGAAACTGTAGGCTGAAATGTTGTCAATATGGTCAGTACATCAATTTGTGGGAAAGGGGTAACTCACGTTGCCTAAAACTGGAGCGAGAAAAATCGAAAAAAAACTACGGAGAAAAAACGCGTGCGAGACCGGAAACGAGGCGAACGAACGTGCCGTAAGCCGTTTTTACCCTTACGACTCGTGTTTCTCCATCTCCTCCTGGCGTTGCCTCCATGACTCTTCCCAGTGGCCAAATGCCTCTTGGTGTTTGGTCTTTCAACACCCAAACAATGTCGTCCACTTTGAGAGGCCAATCGTTGCTGTTTGACCATTTCGACAGTCGGCTAAGCGTTGGCAGATACTCTTTCACCAAGCGTCGCCATATATGGTTCATCATCAGCTTCTGCGTGTTCTTTCATGTCTTCAAGCTTGCAGGTTGCTGGTCTCCAAATTGTCCTGGTGGCAAGCTATTGAAGGGACGCTGGATAAGAAAGTGGCTTGGAGTCAAAGGTTCCTCGTTGTCAGGCTGCTCAGCAACGTTAGTCAGCGGTCTGGAGTTGAGGATTGATTCTGTTTCCACCATAATTGTTACGAAAGTGTCAAAAGAGAGTCTTCTGGATCCTAGAATGAGGAGGAGCCTTCTTTTGGCGCTCTGGATCAAACGCTCCCAGACACCGCTAAAATGCGCGCCGTATGGGGGATTGAATTTCCACGTTGTATTGGCTACTGCTAAAGCTTTGTAGATTCTGTCATTGTCCAAGGATTTAACAGTTTTCTTCAGTTCTTCAGAAGCACCAACGAAAGTTTTCCCGTTGTCGCTGTAGAGAAGTTGGGGCTGGAATCGACGACTGCAAAATCTTCTGAAGGCATTGAGAAACGTATCTGTATTGAGGTCTGGACACGTTTCTAAGTGAACTGCTCGCGTCACCATGCATGTAAATATTAGACCATAATGTTTTTCTAAAATGCCTTTGGAATCTTCGATGTAGAAGGGTCCAAAGAAACCTACACCAGAATTAGCAAAAGGGAACTGTGTTTTTGCTGTTGGAAAACGAAAACTAGGTAATGGTGCCATAATTGGTTGAATGTTTTTCGTGTCAAAGCGTCGACATAAGAAACAAGGAAACCGTACGCTTGCTAACGCTTTCCGAAGGCCAATCACATGGTAACGTTGTTGAATGAATGCTTTTGTTGGTTCTGTGGACTGATGAATACATATTTGATGGGCATGTTCCAAGTACAAACGAACAATTTTGTCCTTGGCGTGCAAAATTATTGGACGTTTTTTCAAATCCAGTTGTGTTGGTGCATACTGCAACCGACCACAAGATCTGAGTATTCCGTCCTCATCCAACAGCGGATTTAAGCATCGTATTTTGCACTTAGAATCCAGTTTGATTCCACGTTGTAAGGAATTAACGGTCGAACGGAAAAAACTGTCCTGAGATAATTTCAGGAGATAATTTCTTGATAATTGAATGTCTTCAGTTGTGTATTGGTGATTGTTCGTTCGCATTTTCTTTGCACGATTAATTAGGTTGAAAACTGTTGCAACTGTCAGAAGAGGTTTGTTCCATGTTGAGAATTTACTCGGATCGACTATAGGTTTAATTGTCTTGGGACTTCTCGTGACTGCCGCACATGTTGCGCGTGATTTGTTTATCTCATTCCAGGTCGACTCGCTTTGGAAAAGAAATTGGGGTGGATCTAACCATTTCTGCTGAATTTCGTTTGTCGCAAGACCGCGAGTTCCGTGATCGGCGGGATTGAGATAAGTTGAGATGTGATGCAATTGCTGGGGTGAAGAACTTTTATGAATTTCTTGCAATCTGTTTGAAACAAAAACGTTTTGCTTCTTATTTGAGGCTATCCAGTCCAAAACTACTTGACTTTTGGACCAGAAAAAAATTTGGTCGAATGTCAGTGTCATTTCTCTTTGGATCAGTTGTAGAAGGCGCACTCCTATAACAGCGGCTTCTAGTTCCATTTTTGGCACTGGCACCCTTATTTGTTTAATGGGAGCAACTTTGAATTTTTCCATGAGAAAACATGCTTGTGGCGGAGTGGTTTGACTATTGATTGTACGGAGGTAAGCAACGGCTGCCATAGCTGCCATTGAGGCATCCACAAATATATGAAGTTGGCTGCTTGTGATTTTACTGAAATTGTGAACAGTTCTTGGTATTTGGATTTCGGGCATGGTAAAGTAGCTGTTTAGAACTTTCTGGAGGTCATGGTGTAGTTCATGTGGTATCAAATCATCCCATTTTCTTCCAAGTTTCCAAATCTGCTGCAAAACCATTTTGATTCTAATTGTCAGGGGAGACAACAGACCGAAGGGATCGAAGATTGAAGATACCAAACAAAATATTTTCCTTTGTGTGTACACTGTTGCATCTTTAGGAAATTTTTGTAGGGGAAACATGACAAAATCGTCAGTTGTTATGTTCCATTTTTGACCAAGGACTCTTATGATCTCTTTTGTTTCGTCTTTGTCGTCGAAGAGATTTCAGCGAGTACATCTGGTTCGTTCGAAACAAAATTGTCAACCGGAAGCCACCATTTTTCAGGCATCTTGTTGTCTGTGATATGACTTCTTTGGCTTCTGAAATTGTTGGCAGGGACTGGATGTAGTCATCCATATAAAAATGGTGTTTGATAGCGTTCAAGGCGGCTGGAAATTCACTTTTGTTGTCTTCTGCATATTTATTGAGCACATAAATTGCGCAAAATGGTGAACATGTTGCGCCAAAAATTAATCTAGTGAATTGGAATTGTCTATCATCTAAAGGAAACGAAGAGCAGACTGGTCTTCTTGTCTCACGGCAATCTGCATAAACATTCCTTCGATGTCTGACAAAACAGCAACCGGGTGTTCTCTGAATCTCAACAGCACTCCAACTAAGTTATTTAGCAAATCAGGACCAGTTAGAAGATTTGAGTTCAGTGATTCACGCGGAATTTTGATGCTGCGTTGGCAACTCTTCTCACTTTTTCGGGTTTGTTTGGATTAGTGAATGGATGATGAGGTAAGTACCATTTTGACTCGGGGGGTGGTGCTTGCATTTCGACTGGTTTGACAAAATTTTTATCCAAGTCTGTCTGGATTGTCTGGTTGTACTTCTGGTTGAGACCGGGATCGTTTTGTAGTAGTTTTTGTAGACTTTTTAGTTGACTGACCGCTGAGAAATAGTTATTGGGAGTTTCTTAACAGGTTTCCAAGGAAGGCCAATCTGATATCTTTCACCGTTGTGACAGATTGAGTTTTTCATTGTTTGCACTGCTAATTGGTCTAGTGATCTGTCTTCATTCTGTTCGGGTAATGTACCTTCAGCTTCTATTTTCCAGAATTTTTGAACCAATTCGTCCAATGGTTCTTCTTCAATGTCTTTCCGGCAGACATGGTAAATGAATGGTTGGCGAGGGGGCTTGTCTGCGTTCACTGTTTTAGGAGATAGCTCGTACTCGGATGGACGCCAAATGGACGCTTTTTGGTACCTTGGATTACGTCGACTGGATATGTGAAGGCAAACGTATTGACACCAAGAGGGGCGCCTATTGCACCGTTGGCTATGTCAGGGAAATAAATGTGACCAAGTTCCTTGAAGGTGTCGCATAACTGATTGAGTTCAAGAACGTTAGCGGGTGATACATTCAGACATGGCGTGCTATAGGCTCTTGCAATGCTGAAGTGTTGATCGATTTTTTCATAAGGCGTTACTGTCACTGTTTCACTAATTTTGGACAGTGGCATTTCATATTCAGTGTTTAGGTACTGCAGAGTTGTTGATGCTTGTGCTTCGCAGGGAAGCTCAAGAAAGCTAGTAACTTTATCCAGCAGGAAGGTGAACTGGCTTCGGGGGTCAATCAAGGCGTAGGTATCACTTTACTTCCGTTTACAAATGAAACTGGTATTATTTGTAGTTGTTCAGGAGGAGGAATTGTATTTCGGTTGATACTGATGTTTTGGGTCGGATTTGAAGCATTCAAACGGGCGCGTTGAATATTTTGTTGCTGTGATTGTCTTTTACCAGAAAACGATAGACCGTATCTTGTCTGCTGGCTCTTTGTACTGCTGACAGTGTCGGTACTTTTGTTTTGATTTTGTTGTTGAAAGGATGGCTGTGTTTGGGGGCTTGCTAGATTTTGTGTCGGCTGATTGGGATTGCTTGTTGAGAAGGCAGCGGTGGACCACTTAACTTGTTTCGAAGGATCATGCAAAGTTGTGTGGTGAAATTCTTTACATGTTGGGCATCGTTTTGTGGACGGACATGACTGCTTAAAAAGTTTGTTGCTTAAACAGTTCGAGCAAAGATTGTTCTTGCTCACAATGTCATACCTTTGGTCTGGCGCACATTTCTGGTATTCAGGGCATGTTGCGAGTATGTGACTTCCTTTGCATTTCTCGCAAGATTTGTTTGACTGATCAGCATCTTTACGCGGAGGAAAGGGTGGTTGACCATGCTGGTTTTCAGGGCGACTTGAGTGCAATGAATTCGGTTTCCAATTGTTTTGTGAATTATTAGAAAATTGATTCATAGCAATGCTGTTCCTATTATCATTGTTGTTGTTAATTCTGCTAATGCTATTACTGTTTTGATCGAAAGTGTTCCAATTATTAAACTGCTTATGAACATTTTCTGTGTTGATTTTGTAGTATACTTGGGCCTGTACTTCAAGCCACTTCTGAAAATCAGAGACGGTTGGTTGATTTCCAATTGATGTCATTGTATGCTCTGTCCATTTTATCAGAAAATCATGTGGAATTTCTTCTTTTGCCTTTTTCATCAATGTTGAACTTTGCAAGTCGGCTTTGAAGCCTAAATATTCAAAAACTTGCACTAATCGTTCGAGAAAAGAAGCAAAAGATACGAAACTCTGTTTGTTGTAGTCATTGTTCGGACGCCAGGCTTTCAGTTGATTGATGAAAGCATTCACAACAATGCTGGGATCTCCAATGTGATCCGTGAGCTCTTTCAAAGCAATCGCGTTGTAAGCTGGGTCAAACGAGTAGGCTTGAATTTTTTCTTTGGCTCTTCCTACGACCGAGTTCTGTAAGTAAGTTATACGGTGTGTATCATTGTCGTAAGGCTAGTATTATTGTGAACTAGGTTGAAAAAATTGTTTATCCATTCATGGAATTTCAGTGGGCTACCATTGAAATTTGATATTGTTATTGGTGGAAGTTTAATGGAATTTATGTTTGTGGTTTGTAAATTAAAATTATTTTCAAACGGGATTGTTTCTGTTTGTATTTCAATTCGTGGCTGAAGCAGTTGCTTTCCAGAAAAAGACCAATTTGGAATTTGTTTTGAACTTCCCGAAATGTTTGGTTGGCTAATATGTTGAGTAAAGGGGGGAGGAATGGCTGTTTGGTAGTTTGTAAAGGGATTTTCCGGAGTAAGCGGACAATTAGGTGGCTGAGATGTTGTACAGCAAACAATGTTGGTACCTTGGTTGTTGGGTGTTGTATTGGAGGGGAAAACAATTCCATCGTTTGGTTCTTCCGTTCGATTTCCATTGCTAAAATGAACTCCAATTGGGTAAAGTGGGTTCTGAAATTGTTGGGAAACGTTTGTTTGCGCTACTGTTGGTAACGACATTGCTGACGCCAATTTTCCGCTGTTCTGGTTTTCACTTACTGGAACAGCTGAAAATTGAGTGTTTGAAACAGTTTGAGCTGTTGCACTTTGATTGTTATCAAAATGTAGGGGATTGTGACGACTGTCTTCGTAACAATATGGATTTGGCGTGGTCTCATTTGTCACTCTATATGTTCCTTTTTCTGAATGAAATTGACGCTGAAGCATTTGCTCATTCAAATTGCATGAACTTGATGTTTGGTATGTATTGGTTTTGTTAACTGAGGAGTTATGTTGAAAGGAGTTTTGTAAATCTAATGCAAGACGTTGTATGCTTTGATCTTCTCTTTTGTTATTTAAGGGAAAAGAAGACTTTTCTTTTGGTCTAACTGTGGCATTTGCTGGTTGATTCATTGGCATTTTGGGCAATGTGATCAGCTTTGAACCAGAGAACTGGTTCAATTCTCCAATTGATGAGTGAATTAATTCCGGCTGGTATTCAAAAGATTCAATAGGAAATAAGACTGCAGTTTGATTCATTGGAATGGAGGGTTGTTGAATTGAAGCAAACTGGTTGAAAGTGTTATCTTGCTCTCTGAAAACGACGTTGTGTTCTGGGGATTGAGGATTACTCAAGACAAATCTGTCTTGAATGTTTGCTCTGGATAATAGGGTTGATGCTGGTGTTGGGGCTGCTAACAACGACACTGAATGATTTATGTGTTCAACCGTCGTAAAATTCTTTACTGATTCTTCAGTCAATTCTCTAGTATCCTGCGCAAATTTTCTGTTGCTCTGAAGGAATTTGGAGAGCAGGTTGGGTTTATTTTCTCCTTGCGGAAGGAAAAACGGATGGTTTCGCCCGTCTTGGGGGCACTGGAGGAGAGACATCGCTGGCAGGGTTCTTTACTGTCATGTTGTTTTGCTCTGAGTTTTGGGAAATCGGTGTCAATCGATGCGACTCGATCTGTCTTTTTGAGGACTGTGAGACGCAGCTGATGTCATTGCGCACTCGAGTTGATGATTGACTCAATTGACCATCATCGTCGAGACTGTTGACTTCTAGTTCCAATTTTTCTAGACGAGAGATCAAGTTCGATTGACGTTTCATGACTGAGCTTTTGCTACTAGAGCTTACTTTTTCCATCATGATGCTGTCAAGGTTTGTCTTCAGCTCTTCCACGCTCTCCTTGATTTTGTTGAGCAACAAAGAAAGAGTGCGGAAGCTTTTTCTCTGCTCAACGGATGTCTGTAAGAGATCAAGCTGATTTTTCATGTTGAGCTCAGTCATTTTGAAATTGTTCAATGCGTATTACAACTTCTGGCTGTTTTCTTTTGTCATCTTGATGAACCCGCTGTAGTCAACTGGTAATGGTTCTGTCGTATGTAAAGTAAAGGTAAAAATGGCTCAAAATTTACTGAGCGACGACTTTTTTGCTAAATTAAAAAACCTCTTAAGTTTATGTAGGCTAATCAGCCTAGCTCTTTTCGTTCAAAAGCAGCGACGCAACTTTTCACAAAAACAGGAATCCTAATGGTGTTTTTCTTGTGCTAAATCTAGCTAAAAATTTGCTTAAAAAAAGGAAAAACTAAGCGTTCGCGCGTGTGTACCGTTGATTTGTTGAACAGGACCAAATAATTGCTTTCAATTTTTTTAACATATATGTCTTCGCAACGATTCTCCTGTAAGTTTTAGTTCTCATTTAATCACAATCAAGGTACCAGCAAAATTTTACTGAAGTGTTTTCTTTTTTTGTGTGTGTGGAGTTTTAGGAACAATTAAAACCTAAAACCAAACAAACTAAATCTATATTGATACTTCTTCAAAATAAGTTAAATTTTTTTAGAATTTAAAATGGGGTGCGACCAGGCAACGTGAGCTACAGACAAGCAGAGAAAACTGGTTGCCTAAAAGCTGGGTCTACTTTGAAGCTCTTTTCCAAGAAATTCTGTTTTGCGATTCTTATGAATTTAAGGACATCTGCTACCATTAAACTGCTTGTATTTGTTTCTGGATATTATCTGCCACCTGTGAATTGCTCATCTTTACTTTGGTGACTACTGCGACCCAACGGAAACACACTCCTCTTCAGTTGGTGACTACTGAGACCAAAGGGGGAAAAGGGACTTCTTTCGGCAACTTCTGAGACCGCGGACAAAAAAGAAGAGACGTTTGAGTTTTCCAACTTAAAGGGACTATATGCGTGAATGAGTTTGAGTTGAGAATTATTCGAGAGCTATTGATTTACTTCTTTTTGAGAAAAAAGGAAAATAGATCTTATCTTCTCTTCTTATTTCTCTTGAGAACGTATTTTCAGTGTATACTACTCAATTAACTAGATGCGCGGCTAGTAGTATGCAAAATGAAAACAAAATAAGTGTAAATGTCGGGTTTTCTTAGGAAAGCCTACTACCCCATTAACTAGGCTCGCGGCTAGTAGTATGCAATTAAGATCAAAGAAAACACAAACCTCTTTGTTAGTTTTTTTTTGTCAGAAGCTTTTCAGTAATTTTCTGTCTGTTCTTTTCGGTTTTGCAGAATGGTTATATAGTTTTTTAGCTTGTTTTGTAATGAACTGAGGAGGTATATATAATAGCTCTTTTTTTGAAAATTGATTGATTTTTTCTTTAATAAGAAAAAACGTTAGAAAAAACGTTTTTTGACTTTTATATAACAGAGAAACATATTTTCCACTTTTCTGTTGCATTTCAGATTGTTTTCAAACAAACAGAAGGAGCTATTTCGAACGCTTTCTTGTTATCTACTGAAAATTTCCAATAAACATTAGAAAATTGTTTTTTGAGTTTTTTAAGTAAAAGAAGCAAATTTGCAAATTTCAAGTTGCCTCTTTATAAGTTTGTATATTCAATCAACTGATTTTGAAGCTTGTTCTCCAACAAAACCAAGGGGACTAATCAATGGGTTTCAGTGGAACTTTAAATGTTTTATTCAAAACGTCAGGAAAACGTTTTTTGAATTTTTTGATTCAAAGAAGCAATTTTTGTCAAAATTGAGTTGCTTCTTTACAAAATTGCGAAATCGATCAACTGATTTTGAAGCTTATTTTCCAACAAACTTGAGTCAAAATTGAGTTGCTTCTTTACAAAATTGCGAAATCGATAAACTGATTTTGAAGCTTATTTTCCAACAAACTTGTCAAAATTGAACTGCTTCTTTACAAAATTGCGAAATCGATCAACTGATTTTGAAGCTTATTTTCCGCCCAGGGGGCTAATCAATGGGTTTTTTGGATTTATTAAAAGGTTTTCCCTAAAACGTTAGAAAAACCTTTTTTGATTTTTTGTGGTCAAGGAAGCAAATTTTGTCAAAATTGAGTTGCTTCTTTACAAAATTGCAAAATCGATAAATTTATTTTGAAGCTTCTTTTCCAACGAACCCAGGGGGGCTAATCAATGGGTTTTTGGATTTAATAAGAAGTTTTCATTAAAACGTTAGAAAAACGTTTTTTTGATTTTTGACGCTCAAAAAAGCACTTTTGCGACTTTCTCATTTTTTGAGCAAAAATTTTACATAAGGTGTTCAACCAAAATAAAGTTGATTTTAAGTCCAACTGAAGTGTTCTATTCAAATAAAAATTTTACTTTCATGTAGATTTTTTGCGACAAATTGAGAAAATTGTTTTCGAGTTTTTCCGATGCAAGAAACGCTATATCGTTTTTTCGGGCAATTTGTGTTTTTTTTTCGTTAATTACTGACTTGTAGTTAATCACGGCTATTTCTTTCATAAGACATCTACCAAAAGCTCGTTGGGGGACAATTTTTGTGTGCTTGAGATTGTTTGTCGCAAAAAAAATCACGTTTTTTTTGGATACGTCTAACCGGGGAAAGGACTTCTAAGGTGACGTCTGGAACCTCGGGCGATCATCTCTTGGTGACGTCTGTAACCAAAAAAATGTCAGGCCTTCTTGGTCGGGTGACGTCTGAAAACCCTTGAAAAAAACTCTTCGTCTTTGGTTGGCTCGTCTGCAATAAGAAACTCGTCCTCTGTCGTAGTCTTGGGGTGTCCTCTTTGTTTCAAAAAAAAATTAAATTTAATTCAGAAGGTTTTATGTCCTTATTATCAAGGCGGATGGTCGCCAAATTTATGTTTTAAAACAAATCTCTAGTCTAATCATTTGTTAAGAGAGCACGTCTAAGTTTCACGTTGTTGGACAAAAGAGTCAAGTTTTTGTTGAAATTTTGGCGGTTTTTTGAATCATCTTGAAAGTTGCAATAACATTGGCAACACAAATCATAAAGTTTGTCGGAAAACAATTTAGTGTCCGTATATTATTGACTTTCCAGTATTATTTTCTGGTTTGTCCCTCCCCGGTTTTGTCACGGGGTGGCCCGGGATCGGCATTGGCCGAGTTAAAAAACTTAAATTTCCATGTTTTTTGTGTTTTTGTAGTCCGACAGAATTTTTACATGAATTGCGATTGGTTTAATTAATTAGTACAGTCTAGGAAAGTGCAGAAGCCGCAGAAAAAATTGTTTGTATTCATTAAAAAAAGGGTTGTATTCGGAGTATTCTAAACTGTTTTCTAAACTGTTTTCTAAACTGTAACAACATTAGTTTTCTTTTTCTGTGGACAGTGAGACCTAAATCTTGAGTTATCTCTGCTCAGCGCTGGCGAAGTCTTGAGAATGAAACTCCAGTTCAACAGCATTAGAAACGTTTTTATTGCTTTATGTCTGTCTCTGAGCGCAAAAAAGTCTTATAAAGTTGATGTCAATTGAATTTTTAAAATCTCATATTTGTTGTATAATTTTGGAAAAAGAAACTGACCAGACGAATCAAGTCTGGGCTCTAATCTACCTAGGCCCGGGTCAACGATCATACAACTTTGTCTGATTTCGTACAAGGCCATATATGATTCTTAATAATCATACTAGGTCATATATGATTTGTATGAATTCTTGGTAGCCATACAACGAACATATACGATTTCTTAGAAATCATGCAGGGATCATACAAAAAATTTCAAAGACTAAAAACTGTATAATTTTCTTTTGAATTTGAAAAAATGTCTTGGAAATCATACAAGGTCATATATGACACATAAAACGTTGACTGGTGCCAAAAATTCATATAGGTGATGCCCTACCGAATAAAAAAATGGTTAAATATTTTTTAAAAAAATAGATGTATGATTCTTGGTATTCGTACTAGGATCATATATGATTTCTTGGTAATCATACAAGGATCATATATGATTTCTTTGATTTCATACAAGGATCGTACTAAGAAATCAAGTATGGACAGTATGAAATCATATATGATCCTTGTATGAAATCAAAGAAATTTCAACCCGGGGGGAGGTCCCAAATCTTGGGTACGCTAACCAAGACTTGACCTCTCTCCGGTAACAAATATTTTGCTGTTTCGTACCTCAATATTCTAAAAATTTACAAACGCACGAACAGAACGATGAAAGAAACATGAAAAAACTCCGACACTTTACAATGTTCAACTCTAAAATGGTGTTAAGTTAATCATGATTTGTGACCTATCTCAAATAATGCTTAATGATTACAAGTTATGCACTACACAGCTTTTCGCTGCCACGCTAAAATATTACCATAGAAAACAATTAATTTATTTCAATAAGGTGATAAGTCAGCCTTTTTTTTATTAGAAAACAGCAGAGATGAAATAACGCACGATTTTCAAGAGCATTTACACCAAAAACTGATGAAGTACGTTTTGTTTAAAATTTTCAACATTATTCGCATTTATTTGAAGACTGAGGCCCAATGAATTGAGCACACCACTGAGCAATTTTCTGCGAGAATTTTCAGATCTTTAAGAAAGGATTTCTTGAAAATACCCTTGTAATCGCAGTTACAAAACAGTTATAACTTAAGAAATTTTAAATGTCAGCAAAACAGTTTGATTTTTATTGAAAAGTAAAATCCCCGATTCAATTATCAACGATACAGTTATTCTAATCTAAGCTTGCATATACGAGTTCAGCATGATAACTTTTTGTTATCTTTTGATAATCTTTTAAAAACTATGAAATCATTTACGGTCTGAGAATGAGTTGAGAAATCATTGATGATATTTGACGGCTAATAAGAAATAATTGATTATTTTTATATGACATCTGAGATCATTGATGATCGTTGCATGATTATTGCCAAGTTTCAATTATGATCAGCAACTTGTTTCTTTAATTTAAACGCCTTATAAGGAAACATAAAACAACTTAATATCCATGAAAACATTTGATACAATTGATTCATTCAAATAATATACAGATTGTACATATATCAGTATTTTTTCACGTCAGAATTTAAAAAGTCACATGACTAAAGATCACAGCAGTTTTGAAGTCTTTCAAGTCAGTTTTCGGCTTAGAAGCCATCGGTTTGGTGAACTTTAAGTTCTTTTGGTCTCAATGCTCGCCAGGCTCTCCAACTCGTACCCGTAGCCGAATTCCAACTTGGACGAAAACATCGGAGTGAAGAGAACCAGGACAAAGCTTAGGAAACTGAATGGTACTTGAATCCAGTGAAGGTACATACTGTACCCAAAGTCCAAGTCTGGCATCGCTTCCTCCATACACCAAGTGCACATAACTGGACCGGCGATTCCAGTTGCCATCTGGATGAAGGACAGAATCAGAACTCCGAAAAACAGAAGGTGGTGAATGTCCGGGGGGAGGTACCGCTCGGCCCTTTTGCACTCCACAGCTAGCCCAAAGAAGATCAGGTAGCATGTAAGCCCCAAAGCAAGACATGCCTGGATAGCCGAGAACACTTTGGAAACCTCCAACATGACCAAGTCTGGCATGTTTCCACATCCGGGAGGTCCGTCTTTGGGGCAGGCCATGAATTGCCCGTGGTAGTACATGCCCATCATTTCACCCTCTTTATATCGGGTGGTCGAAATCGAGGCGTAGAGAATACCCATGCAAATAAACTGGAAAATTCCAGCGGCAACCATCATAACGCCTTTTTTGCCCATTTTGAAGCTCAAAAATTGACGTTAATTAACTTCAAAAATTTAAACTAAGTTCCAAATTTTTGGCCGAAAACTGGTTTTAACAAAAGCGAGGTAAGTTAGTTGACGAAAGAAAGTGTATGAGATTTTAACGTGACCGCGTTTCGTAACCGACAATTTTTTCTTTATGAAAATGTAGAATTGATAAAAACAAGTTATCAAGAAGTTTCGTTCGACTTAATACCACGGAGAAAATATTTGAAGTGAAAAATTGAAAAGTAACAAAAGTTTAATCAAGAATTAATTAGACGCAAAGCTATCAGAAAGCGCCAATTGAAAACTGTAAATTACTTTAAGCCAATACTAGTGCCAGGTGATTATTTAGCTACATGTAAACACAGGTGTGTTTATGTATAAGAATTTGGTCAACTTTCTAATCGAGTCACAAGGGCTGTCTAGTTCAAAAGTTGTCCAAGCAATTATAAAAAGTAAGCAAGTTCAAACAAAAATATTTAATCAAATTTTCAAGATTTAATTCATGCTGTTTCTTAAAATTTAAGTACCAATTTCGCGCTCTAAGTTCTGATTTTATTAGGCCTCGTTTGATCTTGTTCAAAATTGACAGCGTGGCGTCAAAAATTATGGTTGTCTTTTTAAGATCAATGCCAAATATAAAATTCTGATTTTAATTAAAATATCAACGATTTCGTTCCAAATTAAAAATAAGCATAGCTTTTATAACAAGAATTAATATTAGTCAAGGTTATTTGGTAAGCTATTGTATTTTTGCATACAAGATATAAAACCAAAGAATGTCATTTTGAACAAATAATTTGAAATTGTCTTTGTTCAGCGTGTCTAACAAAATATGGCAATTTCAGCAATTTCACCTGTGAAAAATAGAAGGTTAAAATATTAATTCATTTCGCCGGCTGAGGTAATACGAAATACGATATCTTTCAGTTTATTAGAAAGATTTTATCCTAGCATCGTTTTAGATGGGGAAACAAAAAATAATCAAAACCTTTGATGATTTTTTTGAAATATATTTTTCTTTTTTTCTTTCATAAAATTTTGTGCTGCTTTTCACTCGCTAAAGTAGCGTGAAACCATATCGTTTGCTAGTATACCAATTTCGTCCCAACCTATTTGGGACCATGGCGTATGAAAAAGTCGCCCTCGTTTGAGTTTCTCCAAGAAGAGACCTTGCCAATCCGAAATGCGCTATAATAATGGGAACCTAGGAACTCTCCCCATATTTACGCATAATTTCGACTGATTGGACTGGAGAAATTTCAAATTTGCCACATCGACAATGTTTGCACTAAAAACTTGTACCAAACGTTTTATTGATATTCAGTGAGTACACAAGTCATAAAAAAGGAACATTGTTAATTTCCTCTGGTACACATAAGTATAAAAAGCAAATGGTAAAAGAGGCAATGTAAAGTTAAGAATATAACATTATGTAAAATTATAAAATCATTAAATTACTTAATTAAAAATTTGACCTTACATTATTAAAAAACGGCCTAAAATGCGAGCATAAAATTTTCTCACAATTTTATATGTACATCGTGAAGATTAAAAATTAAAATTAAAATCTAATGCTCTCAATGTCATCTTTTATATCTGTTACTTTTGGGTCCTTCGAAAATTCTTTCCAAAAAAATTCTTTAAGTTCTTTTTTTAAGGAAGCTTTCGATGTTGTTTTCAGTCTAATATTAGAAGGCAGACTATTATAAATTGGAATGTCTTGTGCAATAAAAGAATCAGTTAAAAAATTATTGTTCTTTCTTATATCGAACGTTACTTTTTTTGACCTGTCATGTTGTTTTATTCTCATGGTAGAGAGAGGTTCAATTTTATATGCTGGAAGATCGTTGCTGAGTAAGCGAATAAAATATTTAGAGCAACGATATTTCAAGAGAAAAGAAACTGGTAGTATTTTGTTGCGAAGTTTGAGATCTGTAGACCGATCGTATTTTCTCCTATTAAAAATGGATTTTATTCCCCAATTCAATTGTTTTTCTAAAGTTGTGAGTAATGACTTTTGCAACCCTATTAGAATTACCGCGGAATAATGTAGATGACTTATTACTATTGCATTAAGTAATAAGACTTTCGTTTTCTCTGGTAAAGTTTTACTTAGTGTATTCAAAACTTATTCCACAAGCCATTCTCTGAAGAATCTTTTTCACTTCTCCATCAAATTTTAGTTTGCTGTCTATAATTACGCCAAGATACTTCACACTATTTGATTCTGCTATTCTTTCATTGTCAACATTCAGAACAGTATTTGTTAACCTCTTCCTGGTGCTGAACACAATATATTCTGTTTTTTGTTTGTTCACTACTAACTGGGACTTTGTAAAAAAATCAATAAGTTGTGAGATGTTATGTTCAAAGTTTGTTTTTGCCAATATTTCATCAGTGTCGGATGTAAAAAGAAAAGTATCGTCTGCGTACTGGACAACCGTGCAATCCTCTTCAACAATCTTTGCTAAATCGTTGACGTAAATTTTAAGTAATAGAGGTCCTAAAATAGTACCTTGTGGAACTCCCCTCTTCAAATTTATCCAGTCCGATTCAATTCCATTCAGAACAACTCTTTGCGTTCTTTTACTCAAATAATTCTCTATTAAATTGGTAGCATGTTCATCGAAACCTATATTTTCAAGTCTCCGTAACAGTATTTTGTGGTTTATAGAATCAAAAGCCTTTGAAAGATCTAAAAACGCCCCTGTAACATTTTTTTTCTTGTTGAGTTCTAATCTTATTTGTTCTGTCGATTTCAGGATAGCATCAATTGTTGAAATTTGTTTTCTATAACCAAATTGACTGGCCGACAATAATTGCTCCCTTTCTCGGAAACTTGTGATTTGTGAACTTAACGCCTTTTCAAAAATTTTTGACAAAGCAGAAGTGACAGAAATAGGTCTATAATTGAGTGGGTCTTCGGGATTCCCTTTTTTGAAGAGTGGAGTTACACAAGCTTTTTTAAGATCTTCTGGAAACTTTCCTTCTGTAATGAATTGATTAATGAGATAAATGAATTGATTAATGAGATTTCTTAAAACTTAGATCTCGAACTAGGCTCATAAGTTTTCTTAAAACTTAGATCTCGAACTAGGCTAAGGTTAGGTTGTTCAAGATGCTGAAACAATCAGGAAACTTTTTGGCGGCACCCTTTTTTACCGAATAAAAGAGAAAGGAACCAGTTTATTATGCCACGACATGCAAAATCTTGATTTCTTGACTAAAATATCGGAAAGCATCATCATAATCTGCATACGTTTAGTTTTTACAAGATAAATTTTGGAATCTTTTCCGTTTGTGCCTCCCCCCAGCCAGTACGTTATGCGCCACCGAGTTAAAGAGGATGTACCGTGACATAATCAATAAATATGAAAAAAATATTGCACATGCTGTTATTGGGGGTGCGAACATTATGCACCCACTAAGCTGGCTGGGTGGGGCGGGGGGTGGGGAGGGGGGGGGGAGGCAAACGGAAAATCCCCTGATTTTGACCTGTCATCGGGTGATCATGGAAAAATTAAAAAAAAATATTGATACGCATGCGACGAGTTTCCAGTTATGTACATATCTTGTCGTTTTCTCAGCTAGAATTTTTTTATCAACTTCTTGTCAAGAAGCTTCAAATTAGTTTCTGAGTGGATATTTTATTCTGATCGAATATTCATTACATATTTCTCCATATCTTCTGTTTTGATGCGTTGACGGATACGCAAATAGTTTCAAACAACATTTTTGCGATGTTTATGAATAACCAGCTTCGCCATCAGTTGATTTAATTTTGACTTAATAAAAACTCTTGTTCTTTGAGCAAAGAATTTCTTCATTTTCTATTTCAATGCTCAATCTGAATCTAAGCGAACAAGATCTCAATATTATAACAAAATTCATTTCTAATTTGTCAATTATAATTGTCCGAATACGCAAATACCTCTTTTAGTTGAGACTTCTCACTTAAAAAAAATCAGATTACAAGAAAATAAAACAAAAAATTAGATTGGTTTCCATGGTTGCCGCTATATCTAAGGTTGCTAAATTTAACACATCACAAACATAAACCCATTGGAAAAACTGAAAAGTACAAAAACAAATTGGAGCATAAATTAACGCATAACTGCATAACTCCGTTTTCACAAAATTTGACTCGAAACGCATTGGAAAAATGATCTCAAAAGACATGCTATTTCGTCACAGGGGATCAGATTTACATAAGTCTTTAGTTTCTGTCATACAGATTCGCAATCTGTAATCTGGGTTGAATCGCGGTGCCGAAATATTCAGTTTATTATTCCAAATTAATTGGTTAATTCGCGGAGCGAATTAACTATTAATTTTGTAGCTGAACGATTCAATATTCTGAATACATAATATGCGTAGATTTGGCGGAGCGAAATTTAGTTCTATAATTAGACTGGTGTTTCGCTTAGCGAAATAGGACTCAAAATTATCTGGTACTCTTTAATGCTTTGGCGGAGCAACATCTAGTTTAAGAAAAAGACAACTAAATTGAATTAAGAAAATGAGCAGAATGAAATAAATTTAAAATAACTAAAATTGATCAAAAATTTGATCAAGACAATTTAATTCTAATAGCGGCAACTCAAGATCACGAGACGACATGAACAATATGAACAGACAAAGTTATCAGACATAGGATATAAACAAATTGTTAAAACGTGAAAACTCAAGATTTGATCTTCAAACAAGAACTCAAATTATGATTAAACTAAATGGCGAAGGAAAAAAACTAAATTAAATTTAACTAACATATCTTTATTTGGTATACCAAATCATTACCCCAGAATGAAATGCACTACTGTACCACATTTCCCCCTTTCACAAAATAAATGACGAAGTTATTTATCATAAAATTAATAACATCTGTACTAATTACTATTTTTACTACTATAATGTTTTTATTTCAGAAAGTTTTAGTCAAAGCAGTTTAACGTTCGCCAAGATTTAATCACTGTCACTCTCATAAAATTTTTCCGCCTCGCCGACCGTCATTGATGCCTCTGGTCCCTCGTAGTTAGGCGAAGTATAGTATTGTGTGGGCTAAGACTGTGCAGGGGAGCATGGGCCGACTGTAAAATCTGATTCGTTGTGCTGACTCTGAGCTGCGGCCGTCTTTATAGCCGAAATGATTGACCTGTTTTGGATCTGGGTTTGCTTAATAATTTGTCTCCTTTTTTTCGCGAGGGTGCACTGGAACTTGAAGCTGTGGATGGACAAACTTGCACGGATGCAATTGATTCATCTGATGCAGTTACCGAAGGCGTTGAACGTTGTCTTTTTGATGGTTTCAGTGCCGCTGAAGCCTTGGTAGCAGCATTCCGTTTCGGTCTACTAGAGGGCTCCGCGATTTCAATTGATGACGACGGCATCTCCATTGGCACCGCGACATCACTTGTTACTTCTGCTGGTGGCTTTGGTGGCGCTGTTATAACTGTTCGTTTTGGTTTTGTGGGTATTCGTACTCGAAGAGCTCGAGTTACATTTGAATGTATCGAGGAGACCGCACTGATATCGTCTGCTATTTTCCGGTGCTCCATTGGTTTGCCTCCTTCTATTTTTCTTCTGGACTCTTTTGCATGATGACTAATAAGATCTTCAGTAATCTTTCCCGTTGGTGTTTTCGGTCGTCGATTGACATACAATTGTTATTCAGTTTAGCGTTCGGCCTTTGTGCCAAATTTAGCCAAATTTGAATTACGAATGGTCATATCTCTTTTCCTGGCTCCTTTATCACTGATGTAAATTTATCTGTCTTCACCACCGATGAACCGTGCGCTAACATATAGCCCGTCCAGGCTTTTCTTGGAGCGTTTCGTTCGTTGTCTCTTTTTGGCGAGCTTAAATTCCAGGGAGGCATCAGTTCGTGTCACCGACAGTCCGACTTCTGGATGAAGGATCACTCTGGATTCATTGTTTGGGTCCTCATTTTTTCCGTTTTCCTGCGTCCTTGCTTAATCTATCTCTCTTCAATTCGAGTTCTGTGTCACTCCTTTCCTCGTTGTCCCAGTTTTCTTCCGAAATTAGTTCCTCCCATCTGACTGTCTCCAAATCTAAATTTTTATATGTCAGACTACTTGGGTCAGGTTTTGTCGATATATTACTTAATGGAGTATTAGCCTTTCTACCGAAATGTGCTTCAAATGGTGATAAAATAATAGTCCTCTGACGGCATATTCGTAGTTGGTAAAAGATTGAATTTATTGATGCTTTCGTATTAAATTGATTTCTCGACGCCGTTCTAATACAAGCTAGGCGATTCTTTATTGTTTGTATTAGCCTCTCAACTAAGCCAATTGCTCTGTGATCGTGTATTGGCGCTTCATTTAACTGTATATTATTTTGACTACAAAATGCTTTAATTTGTTGTCCCGTTTGGCATCGAGCTTGATCTAATCTAATTGACGGTGTATTCCGTGTAGCAAAACATACTCTTGAAGGAGTTTCAAATTATTATCTGCATTAGCTCTATCAAATACTTCGGCTGTTGGAAATTTTGAAAATCGATCTATACATGCCAAAGTAAATCTCTTGATTTTTTTCATTATAAATTGGTCCTCCAAAATCAATCTGAATTTCTTCATTTGGAACTTTGCATAACTTTAATGGTGCCCATTTTTTAGCAGGAATAATAGACTTTAAATTTTTTTTCCAATTTTTACACAGGGATTGCACTTTGCCGTCTTTGCGACTATGTCCCTGTGCATGTACGGCCACCATGCGTGGGTTGCCATATCTGTCGTCCCCCATGTTTCAGGGTGAGTGGCATGTATGGCTTGGACGTAGGCATCTTTGATTGCATGAGGGAAGGCTATCCTGTTGTCGGTGCAGATATATCCATTCTTGACATTAAGGTCTTTCCAGAATGAGTGTATGTACGGCGATATTTGTTTGCAGCGATCTTCTTTTTCAATTAAGATGCAGTCTCGTATCTTCTTTAATATCGCATCTATGGTGGTTAGACAGGCCATTAGCGTGCTAGAAAAGATCTTCGAAAGGGCGAAGTTAAATGTATCCAAGTAGAGGTCGTCTACTGATGGTGACGTTACTGTTGTTGTGTCTGTATTAGGAGTGACTGCCGTTGCTGGTACCGCTGGAGCTGTCGATGGTCCTGCCTCGTCCGCAAATCTCACTTTGGAGGGCGTCGATTGCTTGATTTGTAGCAAAATTTTGTCATCTGACTTCGAGTGTGACATCAAGTAGACCGTTTTAAATTTATTGGCAATTCGTTGAAAATTGTTCAATGGGGATAGCAACTGATCGGTAGGACAATTTAAGGCAAAAAACGAGTGAGGAATGTTAGCTGTCTCGATTTGGATTTTAGAATTTGAGTTATTTGGTGTTAATTTGTTAACTGAGTTATCACTGTCCGTAATTGAAGAATATTCTGGATTTCGCGGTGCAAATTCACTGCATAATTTGTTAATGGAATCTGGAGTATTTGAGGCTTGTTTTGTAAGCGGATTTCGCTCTGCGAAATCGACGTAATTTTCCGCATTTAATAAGAAGCGTTTCGCACTGCGTTAAATCACATCCAACTTTGCTACTATAAATTGCTCGTCATATGCAGATGTATTAACAATTTTTTGTTGCGGGTCGCGAGATATATAATTTACTAATCCCATTTTTGAGCAGGGAGATGATCATTTGTAAAATCAAATGGCAGTAGTCGATCTACCCAACGTGTCAATCGACTATTGTAGGATTTGTTAGCTCTATTTTCTCTCATGATTGAAAGAAGAGCCCTATGGTCAGTTATTACGGTAAACGGTTTGCCGTATAAATAATATTTAAAATGTTCACCGGACCAGACAACACCCAACAGTTCGAGCTCATTAATGCTATATCTGTCCTCCACAGAATTCAAAAATCGCGATGCGAATGCCACATTATGCCAACCATTTGGGGTTGGTTGTTCTAATGCACACCCCAAACCTTTACGTGAAGCGTCGCATTTTATATGTGTTTCTAAGTCCGGGCTAAATTGCTTATTTTCGGTTGTTTCTGCAATCTTCTCTTTGATTAATGTGAACTGTTTTTCATGTTCATCCGTCCAAATAAATTTTGTATTTTTCTTAAGCAGAGGTCGAAGTGGGTAACATAATTGCGACAAGTTTGGAATGAATTCTCCTAAGCGGTGAACTGAACCCAAAAAGGATCTGAGTTTTTTGAGATTGGAAGGTGCTGATAATTTTCCGATTGCATCTGTTTTATTTGACAATGGTGTTATACCTGTTTGTGTAATATTATGTCCGAGCCACTCGATTTTATCCTTTACGAAATGACATTTAGCAAGATTTATTCGAAGATTTGCTTGATCTAACTTTATCAGACATTTTCGTACTAAATTGAGATGTTTTTCTATTCCTCCTCTGCTCACTATTAATATATCGTCCAAAAAACAGAAAGTATTATCCAGGCCTGCGCTTTTTGAAATTCAGCCTTTATCCGTAAGGCCGTAAAATCCAGTTTTAAAACGATATGTGCCGTCATATCTCCGCTTACGAGGTTGGAGTTACAATAGCGGGCCGTATCACTGTGTAAATTGAGTTGGCTGTATGTGTACTGCAAATCAAGAGTCGTAAAATAAGCCGTCTTTTGCGGCGTGGTTGACAGTGTTTGAGAAATCGTTTGAATTAGCGAGTCTATATTTGGCATTTGATACTTGTTTTTGTGAATAGCTTTATTCAGGATTTTGGAATCTAATGCTATTTTGATTGATTGATCCTTTTTGACCGTAATGACTATTGGAGAAATAAAAAATTGATCAGAGCAATTAGTAAGTCTTTCAATATGTCCTTCGTTTAGCAATTTTTCAAGTTCAATTTTCACTTTTGGTTAGAGATGAATTGGCACTTTTCTTCCTTTTTGATGTGTAACTCGATAATTTTTGTGGAATTTTGAGTCGACCCTGTGATGTTTACATTTTCCTATTCGATAGATTAAATCTGGAAATTCCTTTGCAAATGATTTTTTAATTGCACAAGGTGGTTCTATATTATTGACTTCCGTATTCGGGCAAGGTTTTTGTGGTATTGTTATGCCTAATTTATCGAAGAGGTCTCGTCCGAGAATTGGTCGAAAGCCATCAGCTACGACCGTGATTTTTGCTTTCTGAATTTTCCAATCATTACACCGAAATGGCGTTTTTAAAGTGCCTTGAGTTTCAACAATATCATTAGAAAAAGACTTTAATTCTAGTGGTTTTTTCTCCGACCATTGTGATTGCGCACAGTTAAACATTATTTCTCTCGCGAGCGACATGTTGATGATCGTACAACCGCTACCGGAATCGAGGAGAGAGTGACAATCTGTGTTGCCGATCGTTATCATCATATTTTGCAACGCTATTGGCGGTGATCTAACGTTTTCTACTGTCGCAACGTAATTGTCGTCCGAAGAATCATAGTCAGAAATAAATTGTTCATTATAATTAATATAATTGCCGTTTTGATTTTCTTGACTTGTATTTTGATCTGTAGTTTCGGCAGTTTCTACATTGTTAATACGATTATTTTGACGTGAATTTCGTGCATTTTTTAAGCTTTTTCCGACATACCTTAGCGAAATGGATGAGCAAACCGCAATGATTGCAGTTCTTACCCATAGCAGGGCAAACCTGGCGGTGCGTTGTTATCCAAGCTTGACCACAACCTCTACATTGACCAACTGATGCACGGTTAGCTGCTACTCTGCCTGACTGATTTCCACGTGCACCCGCGCCGCGAAATTGATTGAATGATTGTATTACATTCACCGTATTGCCAGTTGTGCCGTTATTTGATGATATTCTTGGCTGATTCTGATGGTCCATTTCCATATTGACTGCAATACTAAGTGCTCTTTCGGTGTCAACTGTGTCGCGGAAAAGTTAGCGTTGAATATCATCATCCAACATGTTTGTGATGAAAATGTCCTTGATGATCACCTGCTCTCAATTTTCAAAATCGCAATTTTCCGCCAATTCTTTCAAAATGCTGTAGAATTGTTCTACCGTTTCATTCTTTTTCTGCTTCCGTGAGAAGAATACATACCGATCGAATGTGATATTTCTTGGGCGGATAAAAGCTATCTCCATCATCTCCCAAAGTTTGAGTGTAGTCAGGTCATAAAAATTGCCATGAGGGAATTTTTGTGTTAGTAAGCGTCTTCCCTCTTTTCCGATGCTGAGGTACAACACAGACACACATTTTTGATCGCAAAGATGCCATGGTCGTTCCCTGCATTTTACTCCCGCTTCTGTTATCTTTTGACATTTTAAGTCCCATTGCAACTTCAATTGGCTGTTTCGTATCTGATGGTCTCTCTCCGTTTCATTCGTTGCATCTTCAATTGGCAACTCGTACTTAGGTTCAGCTGGCAATCGGACCATCGTTGGTTTCGGTTGCAGTAGCGTGTCCAGTGTGATATTCTCGCGCGCGAGAATCGCAAGCTTTACTTGAATCCACCATTTCTCTCATCTGATTGGTGGGTCCGACGTTGGGTGTTCCCAAAATGGCGCTATCGACAATGGTGTCTTTCCAGATTCACGAGCTGACTGCGCCGTGTCATACAGATTCGCAATCTGTAATCTGGGTTGATTCGCGGTGCCGAAATATTCAGTTTATTATTCCAAATTAATTGGTTAATTCGCGGAGCGAAATCACTATTAATTTTGTAGCTGAACGATTCAATATTCTGAATCCAGAATTTGCGTAGATTTGGCGGAGCAAAATTTAGTTCTATTATTAGACTGGTGTTTCGCTCAGCGAAATAGGACTCAAAATTATCTGATACACTTTAATGCTTTGGCGGAGCATAATCTAGTTTAAGAGAGAGACAACTAATTTGAATTAAGAAAAAGAGCAGAATGAAATAAAATTAAAATAACTAAAATTGATCAACAATTTGATCACGACAATTGAATTCCAATTGCGGCAACTCAGGATCACGAGACGACATGAACAATATAAACAGACAAAGTTATCAGACATAGGATATAAACAAATTGTTAAAAGGTGAAAACTCAAGATTTGATCTTCAAACAAGAACTCAAATTATGATTAAATTAAATGGCGAAGGAAAGTGAACTAAATTAAATTTAACTAACATAACTTGATTTGCTATACCAAATCATTAGCCCCAGAATGAAATGTACTACTGTACCACTGTTTCCACAACCTCTACCACCTAATCCAATTCCTCAATCTAAATGTCTGTGGTAGCCATGCAGAGTGGTTACATGAACATTTACCCAATGCCATTATACCCAATGCCATTATACCCAATGCCAAAATACCTTATGTCATTATACCCAATTCACATTGATATTTTCGTAGAAATTTGATTTCTAAACACGAAAAATTTAAACTACCATCTTAGGCGAAAATGGAGGTCATATAAATTTCTCTGTGGAATGTTTTTTGCGAATTTATGATAATTAATTGAAATTCTACAAGGTCATAAAACTTTAAATATTATATTGAACAATTATTTCTTCCGACAATCATAGTGGAACAGCATTAAGCTACAGCGGGTTTTTGTCAGCTGCCTTGTAATTATTATTCCACACAATTCAGATTTTGCATTTCAACAGCACCCTTGCTCTATTTGGCGACTTCTTTGAGTCTGAAACTTTTGCGTGGGGACATCATTACAGTCTGGATTGCCCCGGCTATGGTCAAACTGAAGCCATGATTAATTGAGAGCTCATCCCAACAAAGATGATAAAGTGAACTAACTTTCCCGATACTGTTGAAATCACTAATAGTTAAATAACACAAGAAATATTTGGATCTCAAAACTCAGACTTCGTTTTCATGATTAGTCCTATGTTGCTGCAATTTTTTGGCAGCCTAAAAGGAAAAGTTGCATAATTAAACGAGTTGAATTTCTCTCTCCCTCATTTGAGTCTACAAAATAGATAACAGAGCAAGGGTACCTATTGAAAGCAAAATGCCAGTTCTTTAGCTATAACTAAAATCAAATTTCATCCAAATGAATTTAAAAGTTGACTCAATTGTCGCAACTACTAAGATTTTGACGGACAGCGGACGAGACCGCACCTTTTAAAATAATTTCAGCAAATTTTTTTTTTTCTTGATTAATTTTTTGTGAGCATGCAACTTTAACAACGCGGTCATCTCAGTTTAAATGTTAAGGACCAAAAAAGAAAGATTCACCCATTTTATAATTATTATCAGCACGTCCAAATGCATATTTGGAGCAAAGTTTTGCAAATGTGGGGGATTTCTGGACCAGAACACCGCAGAGGTATACGCAAATCGTCACCCGCAAATCTGCCCCATCTGTGTATCTCCGGTTAGCCTTTCCTATGTTAAAATAATGAAAATGTAACATTATTGCGGAAATATAGATACTCTAACAAATTCGCGCAAATTTGAAGGGAATTATGCGACCCGTGTTTGCAAAAGTGTCCAAATTTTAACCACAGAATTGAGATACAAGCTTCGCATACTATTTTTTGCACGCTCTAGTATGATTTCTAGTATCTATTCTCCACACCGAGCGCAACTCTATTTGGCACGGATGGCATCTATAATGCGCAGTTAATAAATCTATAATCAGCAATTTTGCCTAAGTAATGCGCGGTTTTGATTACTTAAAATTGGTTTATAGCATAATCATATGACACACAGGGCTTAGAAAAATATGACACAAAGTTTTTATCTGTTTTGAATTGTAGGTCTGGAATTACACTGCAAAGTGTCGCAACAAAATACACAGTCAACGTGTCAAAACTTGCTAAGGAAGAATAGAAGCGTTTTTGAATAAAAAATTGAATATTTTTTCACTCTATTTTCTCGCTGTTCTGTTTTTCTTTGCTTTCATCAACCACTAAGTTTTTTTTCAATTGAAGTTTTAATTTCAATTGAGATTAATAAATAAATCAGACGGAGATTAATTTAATTGAGATACAAGCTGTCAGTAAACACCTGTCACACATACACCTGATAGCAGACATCTGTCAAAGGACACCTTTCATGAGACACCTGTTCTTAGATGCACGCAACGACCATTAAATCAACTCAATAGATTAATTTCAATTGCCGAAATCAATTGGAAAGCACTCACTGTTTAATTGAAATACAAATAAAAAACAGTAATATTTTCATAATTTATTTCTTATCGAAAAATCCCAATCCTTTATTTTAAGGTTTATCTGTCATAATGCAGCAATCTGCAAAATTTATTGAATCAACTGGAATGAGAAAGATTTACCTGTTAAAATCAATAGAAATCCACGCACTCAAGAAGCAATAAACAACAGTAATCGGTTCAAATGTGATTTTTTACCGAAAAGTTACTCTATTGAGTCTTAGTGATTATGGACAAACAAGAGGAGTTCTGAAGTTGCCAGAGACCAAACCATCGCTTAATAGATGGAAAATTTTACCAATTTGTTGGCATTGGTTCAATGCACATCTTAATTTTCAGGGGCATGCTTGGTGTATTGTTGTAATTGCTGCGACCTATAACTCAAAGCAAACAATTATTTTTGGAATTTTTTTATCTAATCCTTATATGGTATATTATTAAGCTTCAAACCACTATTACATGCTCAAAAGCGGTCATTAAATTAGGCACAATTGCTGATTATAGAGGCATTAACTGCGATTTATAGACACATTCATTGCGAACAACCGATAAATTCAGTGCAAAAATAAATACCTAAAAATAGATACCACGCGATAAAGTATTACAGGACTTTTCACCTAATTCTAACTTGAAAGTATCTCAATTCCGCAAAAACAGCTGAACCACTTTTGCAAAAAAATAAAAATAGATACACAGATTGACGCCTATTTTTACACATTTTAGTTATCTAGATTCCAAGCAATTTTTACTAAGGCAGAAATTTTGAGGTATACCGCTACAGCGTTATGTAGGTTAAATTTAAACCAGATGCTCTAGATGATATCCTTCAGATGATGTCAATAAAAGCTCGAAACTTATAGCCAAAAACAAAACGAGAAGATACCTTTGAGTGCTCCTTGTAAGTTAAGATTTTAATCATCAAACACTCTAGCCAGTTTTGAGCCATAAATTCTCAATTAACAATAGATTTCTTTCTGTCAGTCTGATTATCTATCTATATCAGATTAGTCAACCAAATTATTGCTTAGCTTAAATAATAATTGACAAAATAATAATGGGCGTGAACCAAATTTTAAAACTTTGAACAGTTTTTAGTTATTTTAATATCACGTTAGTTCAAAACTCATATACTCAAGCTTAATATCAATAGCAATACTCTCGTCAATAGCAATAATCTCGAATATTCAAAAATTTAACCGAACAGAAAAAAATATTGTACTCTCAAAAGTATTTAAACAAATTTTGTTAGCATAAGAGAGCATATACAGGCTTCTATTTAATTTTTAACAGTAACTTTTTCAATACACATGTGTTCTTTTGATTATTTTCTTATAAATGTGTGTATTTTGAGCTAATCTTTTCATAAGTTAGTTTGATAACTTATGACACAAGACACGCCTTCAGAATATGTTCAGCATAAACTCGCTCAACACATGAAAAATCATAAAAGTAACCAAACAAACAAACAAAAAAACTGGATCGATACTAAAACAAAAACAGCTATTAATTGTTTTTTACAGTTACTGTTGATGATAAAAATACGCTCTCTTTTTTAATGGATCATAAACTACTGAAACTCAGCTGCCATTTTTTAACCTCTGAGACCTCTGAACGAAAACATTTTATTTGTTTTATTCTGTAGGTCATAGAGTTAAACATATTGTCCTCGGTTCCTCAATAGAAGCAAATTGGTTTTCAATGGGGAGTTTCTTGATACAATTCCGGTCAAATGGAAATTTTAGTTAATGGCTCTCCCTTGAAAAGCATCGCGCTTTTGGAGTCTGTTCAGACAGAGAATAATTCTTCAAAAAATTTGATTATTTTTATCATTATATATCGGTGATAACAATACAAATTTAACTCAAATTGAAATTTTTGGTCCAATATTTTTCGCGGTTTCCAGTTTGGCGCTGCATGTAATATTTACCAACAAAAAAGGAATTAACAGGTCAATTACAAATAGCTGCAAAACTAAACAAATAAACGTCTTTTCCTGAGTTTTGCCAAAATGACAAAGTGTGCAGTTGAATTACAAAATACAAAATTGAACAAAAAATTGCACGAATCGTGAATCAGTGATGCGAAAAATGTGGGAGGGAGATCAGGGGAAAAGTTTCTGCAAAATCGAAGAAGGCAGCCAGAGTGATTCCATTGAGAATAGCAACAGAACTGATAATAATAATGACAATGAATGGCTCTGAACCAAATTTTCAGTCATCCAAAAATGTATAACAAAATGTTGGTAGCAAGAGTGATTCCATGGTTGATTCGAACTCAGTTGATGAAAATAATACCAATGATCGTTTGTTAATACCAATTTATGAAAATAACATGAAAATAATACCAATTCGTCAACAAAAATTGGTAACATCACAGTGGAAAATTTGGAAGCGGGAATAGGAAAAATATCTAGAGAAGTTTTTCGAAAAAGGCAGCGATAGTACTTGCAATGTTAATTCGAACTGAACCAATAATCCTAACAACAATGATCGTCTCTGAACCAAAATATCAGTCAGCCATCAAAATCTTAAAGAAAATGACCGCAGAAATACGGTCCTGGCCTTAAATCGCTATTAAAAAAAAACTTTGGGAATGGGATCAGGAGCAAAATCTAAAAAAAACTTCGAAAGAATTAGCGAGAGTGATTCCATTGTTAATTCCAACTGCAAAGATAATACTAATGACAATGATTGGCTCTGAACCAAAATTTTAGTCTAAAGTGTTAGCCAAAACATTAGTCAAAATTTGAGCTAAAAATTTATTTTGACAAAAAATGGCCACAAAAAACGTCGGGGACAGAAATCAGTGATAGTATTAATTCAAAAGCCGGATCAGCAGAAATATCTAGAAAGATTTGTCGGAAAAGTTAGCCAGAGGAAATAAATTGTTTGAACTGCACTGATTCTTTCGTTCCCAGGAGCGGGAACAGGAAAAATTTCTAGCAAAGCACATCGAAAAAAGTAACAACGGCCATTTTTTTTGAACTGCACTGATAATACCAAAAAAAATAGTCAAATTTGAAGAAAAAGTAATTGGAACAAATAATATTTAACAAAATCGCTGCAAAAAAAAATTACGGGCTGTATATCACTGCTTAAAAAATGTGGGATCCAGAACCGGAGAAATATCTATGTCATACATGAAATCTCATATTCTTATTCTAGTGCAGTAAAAATAAAAACAATGTAAATGATTTATTTAGAGGTTATATTTTAAAAGTCAAGTTTATTTCAACACTGCCTTTCATCAGTTACTGTAATGCAAGTTATTATCTTAGTATTTGCTAAGATCAATCTCTTTGTTTTGCCTGTCGAGTACAATTGCCCAAATTAATCGTAAATTTTGCCACTCGTCTTCATTCAGAGATTTAGCGAGCCAAAATTTACAAGTTGATTCGCTAAGCAAATAACGGACCTGATTTTTGCTAAGCGAACATGCTGAGCGAAATCCTTTCTTGAAAGTGAAAGTTAGCTGGAATCTCAAAATACAGTACACAAACCAGGTTGCTTACGACATGGTGCCCTCAGCATCTCATAAACGAACTTATTTAGGTAGGCTTTCTGGGAGAAGCAAAGCCCGGACCTTCCTCTCAAGTGAGAAAAGTCGCAAACGCAAATTAAGTCGGCTTTTTTGCAAAAGAGAACATTACACTCTATAAACTGCTCGGCCCTCAAAGAGAACAAATTTAATTACCACTCAAACGTATCTACAAAGATATTATTCAAGAAGCTTCAGCACCATCAGAACGCGAAAGACGAGCCCGGAATGAGCAACTTAAGATGAATTGATAAATTTGAGGTCAACAAATGCAGGAATCATGTGGAGGAAGCCTTTATTAGACCCAGAATCATCAATTCTAACTGTTATGTTTGCTTATATTAAGATAAATATAGTCAATTGAGCATTTTCTGGGAACACTTACAGAATTTTCGGAAAATTCTGAGATAGGAGGTCAAGAAGATACTTTGATAAGGGACCTAATTATAGCAAACATGCAGAACAAAAAAGTTCAATTGGAACTTTTGAAAAAAACTTGAGGAAACGGTCAACCTTTGACAGGAATTAGGGCTGGCCATAGATATGGTGCTCTGAAACAGGAACCAGCCACACATTTCCACCAGCTAATCCGCTCCGCAAGTGAACGCCACATTGATCCCTTCAACAGACAATACAGTCATCGCTATCATCGACAGTAAAAACAAACCTGAATGCGAGTCTGATTATGATTGTTCAGATGATGACATGGTTGCTAGCATCGCAAGTAAATCCTTAAAAACTGATCCCCAAAACACAACACTCAAGATAGGCAATACAGCTGCGGGACTTTTCGATGAATCAGGAAGTGTTTGTAGGATTTTGAACGAGTCATTAGCTACCGAAATAATTGAAATATGCTCTCTCACACAATGGCAAACAACAGCACCTTGTAAACATTTAAAAACTTTTGCCAATTAACCCATTCTTTTGATTGGAACAATACAGACTCCAGATTAAAGTAATGGCTGGCGTAGAGAGAATTGTGGTAGTACAGTATGAACTTAAACCTCTTTTTGGTCGATAAATTTGGCGTCGATATATTTGGTTGGTCCTTGGCATCTCTGTCACTCAAACTCTAAACTCCACTGAAGATTGTATGGAAAAGAACATCAAAACGCAATCTCCAATCAACGGCCAAAAGCAAAACAGTTTCCACAATGAATCTAACGCAGTGGCCGCTCAAAAAAGCATATTGTCGACTCCAAAGTTCAAATAAATTTGTAAACTAAACAACAAGAAGGACGACGAGTACACATTATTTTCAAGACGGATTCAACACTGAAATTAAAAATTACCTAAAGACCTTTAACAATTTCAATCACAAAAACAAACGCCAATTCCAGAATATCGACACCTTAATGGATTCTATTTGACAAATAATTACATATGACCAGACAGAACCTAATGATCAACTTTCTTCCACTAATTGATCTTAAATATGCATATTGCCAACAGAACCTCCACACTTAAACAACAAAATGTTGTAACTTCAAAAATGTGAGTAGTGATATGATGGGCACGTACGGGTTTAGAAATGGTTTCCATGGTCTCACTGATATGCCCAGCGAGTTCCAGAAAGCCGTGAAATACACACTCATAGCTCTCCAAAACACTTTTCTCGGCGATATGCTAGTAGTAATTATAGCAAACATGCAGAACAAAAAAATTCAACTGGAACTTTTGAAAGAAACTTGAGGAAACGGTCAACTTTTGACAGGAATTAGGGCTGGCCATAGATATGGTGCTCTGAAACAGGAACCAGCCACACATTTCCACAAGCTAATCCGCTCCGCAAGTGAACGCCACATTGATCCATTATCAGGTTGTCAACACAAATCAGACCCCAACCCACGAATCAGAAAGGTCGAAATTGCGGCCCCCTTTGTTCTTCAAATCACAAGGATACAATTATCGCAAAAGGCAAAACGAGCAACAATTTTGGTTTACGTTGTTCGAGTCTGTCGGAAAGGAAAGTGTCCAGTTCACAAGGAAATACTCGTTCTGATGTCAAGGCTATCAATAATTCGGATAGCACACCTTCAGCAGGCAATGCAGTCATCGCTATCAAAGACGGTAAAAAAAACCGTGAATGCGGGTCTGATTATGTCAGTTCAGATAATGACATGAATGCTAGCATCGCAAGTAAATCCTTAAAAACTGATCCCCGAAACACAACACTCAAGATAGGCAATACAGCTGCGGGACTTTTCGATGAATCAGGAACTGTTTGTAGGATACTGAACGAGTCATTAACTACCGAAATAATTTAAATGTGCTCTCTCACACAATGGCTAACAACAGTACCTTGTAAACATTTAAAAACTTTTGCGAATTAACCCATTCTTTTGATTGGAACAATACAGACTCCAGATTAAAGTAATGGCTGGCGTAGAGAGAATTGTGGTAGTACAGTATGAACTTAAACCTCTTTTTGGTCGATAAATTTGGTGTCGATATATTTGGTTGGTCCTTGGCATCTCTGTCACTCAAACTCTAAACTCCACTGAAGATGTATGGACAAGAACATCAAAACACTATCTCCATTCAACAGCCAATAGCAAAACAGTTTCCACAATGAATCTTACGCAGTGGCCGCTCAAAAAAGCATATTGTCGACTCCAAAGTTCAAATAAATTTGTAAACTAAACAACAAGAAGGACGACGAGTACACATTATTTTCAAGACGGATTCAACACTGAAATTAAAAATTACCTAAAGACCTTTAACAATTTCAATCACAAAAATAAACGCCAATTGCCCAATATCGACACCTTAATGGATTCTATTTGACAAATAATTACATATGACCAGACAGAACCTAATGACCAACTTTCTTCCACTAATTGATCTTAAATATGCATATTGCCAACAGAACCTCAACACTTAAACAACAAAATGTTGTAACTTCAAAAATGTGAGTAGTGATATGATGGTCACGTGCGGATTTAGAAATGGTTTCTATGGTCTCACTGATATGCCCGGCGAGTTCCAGAAAGCCGTGAAATACACACTCATAGCTCTGCAAAATACTTTTCTCGGCGATATGCTAGTAGTAATTATAGCAAACATGCAGAACAAAAAAATTCAACTGGAACTTTTGAAAGAAACTTGAGGAAACGGTCTCTCTTGAACAGGAATTAGGGCTGGCCATAGATATGGTGCTCTGAAACAGGAACCAGCCACAAATTTCTACTAGCCAATCCGCTCCGCAAGTGAACGCCATATTGATCCATTATCAAGTTGTCAACACGAATCAGAACCCAACCCACAAATCAGAATGGCCAAAATTGCGGCCCACTTTGGTCTTCAAATCACAAGGATACAAGTATCGCAAAAAGCAAAACGAGCAACAATTGTGGTTTACAGAATCACGTCGTTCGAGTCTGTCGGAAAGCAAAGTTTCTAATTCACAAGGAAATACCCGTTCTAATGTCAAGACTATCAATAATTCGGATAGTGCACCTTCAACAGACAATACAGTCATCGCTATCATCGACAGTAAAAACAAACCTGAATGCGAGTCTGATTATGATTGTTCAGATGATGACATGGTTGCTAGCATCGCAAGTAAATCCTTAAAAACTGATCCCCGAAATACAACACTCAAGAAAGGCAATACAGTTGCGGGACTTTTCGATGAATCAGAAAGTGTTTGTAGGATGAAGAACGAGTATTTAGCTACCGAAATAATTGAAATATTCTCTCACACAATGACTAACAACAGCACCTTGTAAACATTTAAAAACTTTTGCCAGTTAACCAAACCTTTTGATTGGAACAATACAGACTCCAGAGTAAACAACGGCTGGTGTAGAGAAAATTGTGGTAGTACAGTATGAAATAAAACCTCTTATTGGTCGATATATTTGACGTCAATATCTTTGATTGGCCCTTGGCATCTCTGTCACTCAAAGTCTAAACTCCACTGAAGATATTATGGAAAAAAACATCACAACACAATGTCCATTCAACAGCCAATAACAAAACACTTTCCACAAATAATCTCACGCAGTGGCCTCTCAAAAAAGCATATTGTCAACTCCAAAGCTCAAATATATTTGTAACTTAAACAACAAGAAGGACAACGAGTACCATTATTTTCAAGATGGATTCAAAACTCAAATTAAAAATTACTTAAAGATTGACACATAGAAAAAATAAACAATTGTTCGGATAAAAAAATTATAATACCCATAGTCATCACTGTGAAAAAAGAACAAACTATAAAATTAGCAGTTGATTTCAAGACCTTTAATATTTTCATTCACAAAAAAAACGCCGAAAGCCCAATATCGACACCTTAATGGATTCTATTTGACAAATAATTACATATGACCAGACAGAACCTAATGATCAACTTTCTTCCTTTAATTGATCTTAAATATGCATATTGCCAACAGAACCTCCACACTTAAACAACAAAATGTTGTAACTTCAACAATGTGAGTAGTGATATGACGGGCACTTACAGATTTAGAAATGGTTTCTATGGTCTCACTGATATGCCCGGCGAGTTCCAGAAAGCCATGAAATACACACTCATAGCTCTCCAAAACACTTTTCTCGGCGCTATGCTAGTAGTAGGTAATGGCTTTGAAGAAGAACACTTCCAATTACAGACTGTCTTAAAAAAACTAAAAATTAGATTCAGATAATCTTTGCATATATTTACCAAAGTAACATTTTGCAAATTCCAAATTCACATGACCCGGATCTTATATAACTCAGCCAGGTATTTGGCCTATCGAATTCAAAAAAATCAGCCATCCGTGCGCTCAAACCACCAAAAACACTTAAAGAACTTTGATCGTTTCTTGGTTCTGTAAATTCTCTTAGCAAATCAATACATAATCTAGCCCGATTATGCCATCCTTTACGACAACTCATTCGGAAAACCGATAAAAACAACGTGGCAGAGCTACACACTGCCATTTTAAATGCCATGAAAAGCTGCATCGCTAATCATATTAAAAATATTTACTACAACAAGCAACTTGAAACATGCGTCACGCGTTAAATGTGACGCCTCTCGCTCTGGCCTTGGGGCAGCTCTCGACTAAATCACTTTTAATGGATGGAAACCCATATCATTCACATCCAGATTTTTAAAATGTAACAAAAACGGTATGGTGTAAATGAGGTGGAATTACTTGAGGTAGTTTGGTCAATCTAGCGGTTTAAAAATTATTTACGTAGTAACGAATTTTCAGTCATAACTGATCACAGGGCGCTTTTATCTAAAATTAATTAACGCCGCTCTAATAATCCTTGTAACAGTCTTTTGTTACGATGGGTAAATCTTTTTTTTATCTTTTCAATTTAAAACAGAAAATCTTACCAGTGTTCAAATGAGTTTAGTGGATAATATATCCCCAAGGTAGAAAAAACAGTATCAGAAAAATTAGGCCCAATTGTTGAAAAATTAGGCCCAATGCAAGCAACTCCAAATAATCGCCGTGCAATTGGCCTTGCAGAACGACTTACTTATACAATAAAACCACGCCTTGCCTGTAAAAAATAGCACATAAAAACACTAATTTTTTATACATGAAAACAACACCTGAATCAATAAAATAACAGCTCCACATAGGCAAACAAGAAACAACACAGATCTCGCAATTCGAGTCTGTTTTTGAGCGTCGTGCTAATACCCGCTTAGCAATAATAGAAATTCACCTAAATATACTGATTTAGGCTATGATAGAGTACTAAATACTTTTTATATGAAGAAACAAGTACCCCGAACAAACTTCAAACAGAAAAAAACTGGTTAAACTTTTGCAGCGATGATGAAGTCGAGAATAACAGCTTTTCTACTCTACTAGACGCCAAAAGACGGAAGAAGCCGCTACCAACGACGAACTTCTTAAATCAGAAATATTATGCTGCGCAATAACCCCGAAGTAGAGAGCATCGAGTTAAAACTAGCCCAAAAAAGTTATCCTCAAAAGCGATCCAAGAAAAACCTTGATGTTTCATGTATGTTCTGGCTCCTGGTTTTGTAGTAGAAAAAGAAAGTGAACAATTGGAAAAAAATACATCATTAATTCGCGAACCAGGAAGACTTAACGTAACTGTTCTCATTAGTGATATTGCAAAATTCGGGACACGTGAAGAACGCGGAAGGGAATTTAGTCAAAATATCAACCATCGTGGCCCTCAATAACTCGAGGAAACAACTGAACTCAAAACTACGACTCACACAAAAGAGCTGCTATGAGTTCAAAAAAGAGCGAAGATGAAGCATCGAACGAGATAAGAGGGGTGTCATTTCAGCGACCTGTTCAAACAATGCCCGCGCAATGTGAGTAAGCATGCCGAAAGTTCAACTCACTATTGCACCCCAAAATCAATCCTTAGACGAGGTTCAACTATCAAACCCGGCTCAAACATCAATTGATCCTCCCGTCCACTTGTTCACCTCAATAGGCACTTCAACATTTTTCCATTCGATCTGGAAAACGAATTCGACGCAAGTTAAAAATCTATGGCGTTGATAAAAAGTAATTCATTAGGGGAGTCGACAAACTCCTGTCCTCAAAGTTGAAATAACCCTAGATGGCAGAAACAGCAAGAAAGATCGAGTCTCCTCAAACGAGCGTTATTGGATCCATCCTAGACACTGCATCAAAGATGGACGCAATTCCAAATCCGCTCACTTACTCGGTAATCAAAATATTCTATCCAATTGACCTAAAAGTTTGACCCGCAGATCACAGTGCGAATGTTATTGATATAGGTTTTGGTGAGGAACAATTTCCCGGAAGATGAGCTTCGAGTTAAAAACTGCGAAAACCATCAGAATATTAATATCACCAGCTATTCAAAATCACCAAATATATTTTTAGTTTTACTAAACAGGTGATTAATTATACTTTTGTTATCAAAATCGTTATTAAAATTTCAGTGTGTGCAAATTATTTTTGTTAAAAAGAGGGATGTGTCAAACATAATATCTAAAATTGTAATCTAGTGCTGTTAAAATGAATAACAAGTACTTAATTTATATGGAAGTCAAATTTTAAGAGGCAAGTTCAATTAAACAGTACCCTTCATTGGTTACCATTTTCACATGTATGTCTGCTGTTCAAATTCTCGCATTGGGAATTTTTATTAGTTCATGAACCTTAGTGTCTGCTAAGATCAATCTCTTTGTTTTGCTTCTCATGTACAGTTGCCCAAATTATTGTGTACAGACAATTGTGCCACTCTTCTCCACTCACAGATATAGCGAGTCAGGATCTACAAGTTGATTCGCTAGGCGAATAGGGGAGCTACTTTTTGCTAAGCGAATGCGCTGAGCAAAATCCTTGCCTAAAATTGAAAGCTAGCACGAGCCTCGAATTACAGTACACAAATCAGACTGGGGTACGACTATCTAAAGAAACGTTCTGAAGAAGGTAGCGAGAGTGACTCCATTGCCGATTCAAACTGAGCTGATGACAATAATACTAATGATCTTTTACAAGCAAAAATTTAAGTCAGCTAGAAACCGTTTAACAAAATGGCCGCAGAAGTAATGTAACGGCCATAGATAACAAAGAAAAATTGTGGGACTGGAAACAAGAGTGATATCTAGAGAGGTTTTTTGAAAAAAGCAGAGATCCTGATTCTATTGCCAATTCAAACTGAATTGATAATAATAAATAACAATGATCGCCTACGAATCAAAATATTAATGAGTGACAAATATATTTCAATATGACCGTAGAAAAATATTTCTAGCCGTGCATTATCAATAGGAAAAACTTTCGTAGAGGTACAGGAGAAACATCAAAAAAGAGTTTCTGAAGAAGGTAGCGAGAGTTATTCCATTGTTCATTCGAACTGAGCTGATGGAAATATTACCAAGGATTGTCTCTGAACCAATTTTTTAGTTAGCAGCAAATACTTTTAAAAAAGCCACAGAAAAAAGGGCCTGACTATCAAATGATTGATGGGAAACGTTTGCAAACGTGAACACAAATATTTGAAAAGATTTTTCGAAAAATGTAGAGAGAGTAATTCCATTGTTAATTCGATTTGTTAACCAAATTTTCAGTCATCTACAAATGCATTTTAACAAAATGAGTAGTATAAACACATTGGAACGGAAAGTCGGCGAGCAGAACAGAGATTTTGTTTTGGTTGAAAAATACCAAAATTTGACCACCACCCAAAATTGAAAGAACTTGTCTCTGTAGTTCTTAGTTCTATAAATCACAGGATTGTTTTTATCACTGAGTTTCAAAAACGCTTTTTCTTTTTGAACGTTATGAGAATTCTTAGATAAGTGAGTTTTATTAGAAAAAAAGTTTTTGTGTTCAAAATATCTTTTCATCTGAGCTTTCTTCATTTTGTGAGACACTTGATTGGCAAGGTGGTCAACTTAAAAAATGGCAAATGCACTCGAAAAAAAACCGTCTTAGTCTCTAGTGATTTGATTCGAATACAAGAAACTTATACAGAAATAAAAGTCTAATTTCCTGACAAATAGGTTAATCTAATTTGTTGCAGCCTGTGAGTACTTCAGTGGTTTCTAGTACTTTGGTTAGGAAATTGCGTTAAAACTGAGGCCATATGGTGGTCTCATTGGAATTGATAACTCGTCATGGGACAAGTACCTGAAGCGTTTTAGAAGGCTCCGTTTGCACGCTATTCTGCATGATGCCGGATGCTTGCTTTAAGCAATTTACGAGATGGGTCCCGGTTATTCCTATATTATCCTTTGCAAGATAAACAGTTGCTTCTGTGGACACGTGACAGAATTATTTCGCTTATATTTCAAAAATTTTAAAATGGAATGTAGTTCAGTCGATACAATGCTAACGGAAAACTCAGTTTTGCTCGACCTAGAGGCATTTCGAAACAATTCAACTTTCATCAAAGAACTTGGCATGTATTCAGAAAAATAAAGGGACTGTATTTTGTTTAAAATAACAAGAAAATTTGAATATTTGTCTTTTGAAGAAAAAAGAGCTTTTGCATGGTTGACTAGAAATCTTCATGGTATTGATTGGAAAGCAGGAACGTACACATCCATTTATTTTTTTCAAATTTGTCAAAGCATCTTTTTGAGAAACCCCAAGGACAGGTTTTATTCTAAGGGATCAGAGAAAAGGAAATTGGTATCTGAACTAATTGAAAGACCAGTTATATACCTAAACCATCGCGGTTGTCCAGAAATTGCAAGTATAAAAAAAAAACTTTTTCGAATCATTTTGTCCGGCAGAAAAGAGAGCGCTTGGGAAATCACATTGGTCGAAAGAAATTATTCTTTCATTTAAACGGGTTAACAATGAAAAAGCTATTGATCAAGCTGAAGGCTGCGTTGTCCCAGAATTCAACAATCTGTTCTGGATTACAACAACGGGATCACTATCTAAAAAGGAAGTTGAAACAATCTTGTCAAGCATCCATTGCTTGCTCAGAAAAGTTGACATTATTATTATTATTATTATTATTAAATTGACTTGGTACCCGCGATGCGGGAATCACTTTGTTAACTAATTAGAAACAGGACCAATTAACAGGATACTGATAGTATTTAAAGTTCAAAGCCTTTAATTTCAACAGCGAGTTCAGCTGTTTCCGAAATAACACTGTTGGACATGTCCAGTCAAAAGTTGAGATGTCATTTCGCTGAGAGAGAACATTTGCATATTTCACAACTCTCAAGACAAAATACTCTTCGAATTTGACTGATTTCGTCCAATTAAAATTGGTCTTCAAAAATTGTTTTGCTGCAGAACGGTTACTGCGTGGTCCCTTGAAAACTTTCCAATAATCATCAAACTTAAGGGCAGTATCACAGTTGTAAATTTTGTTCAGCATAAGAAGATCATTTCGAACCAAAAGAAAACTGATCGGCAACAAATTGTTGTAAATGAGGCTCTGATTGTAGTCACTATCTGTAAAAAATTTCTTATTCAAAGCCCACTTGAGCGCTCGTCTTTGCATCTTTTCGAGTTTTCTGCAATTTGGCCAATTCGAGAACCATACATTTGACGCGTACAGGAGAATTGATAAAATGTAACTTTTGTATAAACTTACTTTTACTTTCGTATTTGTAGAAAAGGGAACGTTTCTCTTCAAGAAAAAAAGCTTTTGTTGTGCCTTTGACAGCCGCTGATTGATATGACTGTCCCATTTCAAGTTATTAGTAATTACTACACCAAGATCATTCACCGAAGATTTGCATGTAATTTCTGTATCGTCTGCATACAAGTGGACACTACACTGATCTAACTTTTTTACATCAAAACATATAGCTTCAAACTTTGCATTGTTGAATTGCATTCTGTTTTCTTTTGACCATTTAATTGCTTTGTTTAAATCATTTTGTAGTGAAAATAAATTCATTTGACTTCCAATAATTTTTGTGTCATCGGCGAAAAGATATGTGCTGTTCTCCATTAGAGATGGAAGGTCATTAATGTACACAGCAAACATAAAAACCGCAAACACTGAACCCTGTGGACCACCACTCGTAACAGCTAACTCTGACGAATAATCATCTTTAACAAACACGCACTGCGTTCTATTTGACAAATAATCTGCAAAAAACTTGAGAAATTGGTTATCAAATCCAAAATGCGTAAGCTTCAACAAAATTGCATTGTGATTAATTGTATCGAACGCTTTTGCAATATCGAGATAAACGCTTAAAGCAGACTCTTTAGCATTCAAACAACGAAAAATTTTTTCACAATACTGGATCATTTGAGTGATAGTAGAATGCTTGGTCCTGAAACCGTGCTGGCGATTGTCTAAATTTTTCCATAAACGATCCCTAAATTTTCTATACAGTAATTTCTCGAAAATTAGGGAAAGCGCGCACAACATTGACACTGGTCTGTAATTTTCTATGTCAATTCTCGACTCTTTTTTATGCAGGGGTTTAATTATTGCTTTCTTCCAGCTCTTTGGAAATTCTTGCTGAATTATAATTTTGTTAAATATCTCAGTAACAACTGGGACAATGGCAGGTGAAAACGTTTTCAATAAGATTGGCTGCAATTTATCGTAGGACTCAGAACCCGAATGACAACTAAAGATCATTGATTTTACTTCACTGTTAGTGAAATACATATCTTCTAGACAAATTGTGGGGTCTGCTGAAGCGAGTGGCACTGAAAGAGGGCTCGTATCCTCTCTGAAAACAGATGCAAAATGTTGATTGAAAGCATTGGCAATTTTCAACGGTCCAGAAATACTGTTTCCAGCAAACTTCATCTTAGTGGGCAGATCAGGAATACGACGAAAGCTCTTAAGATTTTGAAAAACTTCTGTCAGAGTTAAACCTGCGAAAGAGTTCATATATACTGTCTTATCTAGTTCAAGTGAATCAGCTAAATTCTTTTCAAGCCTTTCAATTATGTTCTTATCTTTTTGACGTCGTCGAGCTGTATTTAGAACATTTTCTGCGTGAATGGAATGAGACGAAAAGTAGTAAGGAGCTTCCCTTCGCCTTCTCGTTTTCCGAGGAATAAAGGCTTGACTGAGGACAAAACGCCTTTCTTAACTCAACTTATATTTTACTTGGAGCCATAGTTTAGGTGGAAAAATTAAAATTTAAAAATTGCATAAAAACAGACATTGTCAGGAATCTTTAAAAAACGAAAAAAAATTATGTTAGGAAAATTTTTCGACAACAAACAATCTATGTATGATATTAAAGTTTTGTTTTTTTCGTTTCAGCAATGTTTGTTTTGCGGGCAAAAAAATTAGTTTGGTTTTCAATCTCCTTAACAATGGAAGAGGTTAGAATTGATCAGGTTGACAAACTTACCGTTTAAGATAAAGAAAGCAGCATTAAATCATCACAGAAATTTTGTAACGGAGTTACTTTACCACGATCAGAGGTTGTTTTTATTGTTCAGATGTTTGTAATTCTCATTATGATAACGATGTGCATTATAAAACTTAGAGTACAAGAAATCACAGGTGAGGAATTATCAGTTTGAATTTCGATTTTATCACGTTTAGTCGGCTATATCCTACCTAACCCAAAATTATGAAATAATTATTTCCAACAAAGGATAAAAGTTTTATGACAGTAGTAGGGCCCACGGGTTGTGTTAAAACAGAATTGATATTTAAAATGCTCAAGGAAAAACATTTTTTCCCAAATTAGACAATGTTCTACTCTTGTATAGAGAAATTCAAGCAGTTTACGTGATGTTTGAGAAAAATCTGGGAACAAAACTTAAAAAATGAGCGAGATTTGAAATTGACCAAAGTAGTGAAATGAGTCTGTTTGTTTTAGACGATTCATTTGAAGAAATTTTTAATGACAAAGAGTTGGTTAAAATCGCCACTGCAGGATACCACAGAAACATTATGTTACAAAGATTAAACATAACCAATCTTTACCAAGAAAGTAGATGGTCCAATACTATTGATTTGAAAACAAATCACCTCATTTTAATTAATTCACCTCGTGATGTCCAGCAAATTGAATATTTAGGATAACAGATGCAACATGGTCATTTTTAAGACACTGTAATGAATTTGCGGTAAAAGAAGCTTGCGGCCATTTGCTTGTTGATCGGAAACGAAAAACATCTGAGTGCTTGAGATTTTGTTCAATTATCTTTTAGCCAGGACCAACGGTGTCTTATATTCCGACAGCAGAAATTTATATCAAAAAAAGTGAATGAAATTTACAAAATTCTCTACGCTGAAGGAAGTGGAATCATTGTCAGCACAAAAGGTACGTACACATCTCTGCAGTGTCAAAAACGAGAGTAATTCCATTGTTAATTCGATTTGAAACAGATCTGTTAACCAAATTTTCAGTCATCTACAAATGCATTTTAACAAAATGAGTAGTATAAACACTGGTACGGAAAGTCGGCGAGCAGAACAGAGATTTTGTTTTGATTGAAAAATACCAAAATTTGACCACCACCCAAAATTGAAAGAACTTGTCTCTGTAGTTCTTAGTTCTATAAATCACACGATTGTTTGTATCACTGAGTTTCAAAAACGCTTTTTCTTTTTGAACGTTGAGAATTCTTAGATAAGTGAGTTTTATTAGAAAAAAAGTTTTTGTGTTCAAAATATTTTTTCATCTGAGCTTTCTTCATTTTGTGAGAAACACTTGATTGGCAAAGTGGTCAACTAAAAAATGGCAAACGCACTCGAAAAAAAACCGTCTTAGTCTCTAGTGATTTGATTCGAATACAAGAAACTTATACAGAAATAAAAGTCAAATTTCCTGACAAATCAGCTAGGTTAATCTAATTTGTTGCAGCCTGTGAATACTTCAGTGGTTTCGAGTACTTTGGTTAGGAAATTGCGTTAAAACTGAGGCCATATGGTGGTCTCATTGGAAGTGATAACTCGTCACGGGACAAGTACCTGAAGCGTTTTAGAAGGCTCCGTTTGCACGCTATTCTGCATGATGCCGGATGCTTCCTTTAAGCAATTTACGAGATGTGTCCCGGTTATTCTTATATTATCCTTTGCAAGATAAACAGTTGCTTCAGTGGACACGTGACAGAATTATTTCGCTTATATTTCAAAAATTTTTAAATGGAAAGCAGTTCAGTCGATACAATGCTAACGGAAAACTCAGTTTCGCTCGACCTAGAGGCATTTCGGAACTATTCAATTTTCATCAAAGAACTTGGCATGTATTCAGAGAAATAAAAGGACTGTATTTTGTTTAAACCACCGAGAAAATTTGAATATTTGTCTTTTGAAGAAAAAAGAGCTTTTGCATGGTTGACTAGAAATCTTCATGGTATTGATTGGAAAGCAGGAACGTACACATCCATGCATTTCTTTCAAATTTGTCAAAGCATCTTTTTGAGAAACCCCAAAGACAGATTTTATTCTAAGGGATCAGAGAAAAGGAAGTTGGTAACTGAACTAATTGAAAGACCAGTTATATACCTAAACGATCGCGGTTGTCCAAAAATTGCAAGTATAAAGAACAAAATGTTTTTCGATTCATTTTGTCCGGCAGAAAAGAGAGCGCTTGGGAAATCACATTGGTCGAAAGAAATTATTCTTTCATTTAAACGGGTTAACAATGAAAAAGCTATTGATCAAGCTGAAGGTTTTCTTGGTTTTGAGGCAATGTAGATGTAACTTTTGAAACATTGAGAAATTTGAGACAGTACGCATATTAATTCTCAAAAAGAACACTTCATTTGAAAACAGAAGAGTAGAATAGGATCATTTCAACCAAAAAAGAACTTTTTGAATCATGATAAACAGAATATACAAAACAAAGACCTTTCTCGCGAAATGAATTCGGAAAAAAAATGTTTATTACTGCCAACAAGGTAAGCACGTGCAATGAAAATTTCGATTTGATTTAAAAGTCGACAAGGATTACAATTGATAATGATGAAAAGCTACGCAATGACAACAAACCTACGAATCTATTGGTTTCATTTCTACTTTAAATTTTAAAGAAACCAGAGGAAATTGACCATGACAATTACTTTAAACCTCTGGATATCCTCAGTGCAAATGAGATTCTAGTGACAAATTGTAATGCCAAAGCTGCGTTCAGTACAAATACAAAGAAACCATCCAACAAAAGAGTCAACCCTTGAAACCAATCAGAAGCCCAAACGCATAAAAAAGATACTCGAGAAAGAGACAATGATCAAGATAGTGTCATCTTTACCGACGAAACAGAAGATCCTGAAACCACAAAAAAAGATCAAAACAATTCTTATTATTCGGCAATTTCGAACAATTCCAACATGAAGGACAAAAGTGCTCAGCTTTAAATTCTTAAAAGATTGCTATCATTGCATCTAATAGAGGAGTTTTATGAAAAAGAGGATCAAGGAACAACAGAAAGTACAAAAAAGTCTTTCTTGAGAGAAGAAATTCTGAAAAATCTATCAATTACTACCAGCAAAGAATCTACGTGTAGAAAAAATTCTTGATCCGATTGAAAAGTCGACAAGGGTTGTAATTGATTTTGATGAGATACGCGTTGATAACAAACCAACTTTTTATTGGCTTCATTTTTACTTTCTTTACTTTACAATTTCAAGCATCCAAAAAAACTTGCCAATGACAATTAATGTAAACTTCTCGATATCATCAGTGTGATTGAAAGTCTAGTGATAATTAGTAATGCCAAAGCTGCGATCGGTAAAAACCTACAAAAGTCCTCACAAAAAAAGCGCTTCCCCTCAAAACAATCAATTTCCCGAACACATAAAAACACTCAAAAAGAACTATTTGAAACCGCAAAAGAAGGTCAAAGCAACTTTTACCAATCAGCAAGTTTGAACAATACCAAACATAAAGGACAAAAGTGCTCATCTATCAATTATTAAGAGATTTCAATCATAACATCCAAAGGAGTAGTTTTGTGAAATCAGGATCATGGAACAACAGAATACTAAAAAAAGTCTTTCTTGAGAGGAAAATCTGAAAAAAATTTTTATAACCACCAACAAAGTATGTACGTGCAGAAACCGTTCTTGATTTGATTGAAAAGTCGACACCGATTGTAATTGATGATGACGAAAGGGTACGCGTTGATAACAAACCAACAAATCTATTGGCTTCATTTTTACGTTACAATTTAAGGAAACCAGAGGAAATTGACCGTGACAATTACTTTAAACTTCTGGATATCCTGTGTGAATGAGATTTTAGTGACAAATAGGAATGCCAAAGTTGCGATCAGTTCCAATATACAGAAATCATCCAAAAAAGAGTCACCCTTCAAAACCAATCAGAAGCCCAAACGCATAAAAAACAAAATCGAAAAAAGACGTTGAATAGGATAGTGTCATATTTACCGACGATAAAGTAGATCTTGAAACCACAAAAAAAAGATCAAAACAACTCTCCTTATTCAGCATTTTGGAACAATACAAACATAATAGACAAAAATGCTCAGCTGTGAATTCTCAAGGGATGTTGATCATTACATCCAAAAGAGGAGATTTCTGAATAACAGGATCGTGAAACAACAGAATATACAAAAAAAAAACTTTGAGAGAAATTCGAAAAAATTATTTATTACAACCAACAAAGTATGTAGGTGCTGAAAAATTTATTGATTTGATTGAAAAGTCGACAAAGTTTGTAATTGATGATGATGAAAAGGTATGGGGTGATAACAAACCACAAAAATTATTGGCTTCACTTTTGATTTAAAAATTATAGCAACTAAATTTGACAATCACAATTACTTAAATCTTCTCGATATTCTCAGTGTGAATGAAAGCCTAGTGGTAAATGGCAATGCCGAAGCCACTATCAGGAAAAATATGCCCAAGCTCTCCAAAAAAGCAGTCACAACACTCCAACAAAAGACGTTGAGCAAGATCGCGACACCTCTACTGACGGAAAAGGATTTGAAACCAAAAAAGAAATTGAAAACAACTCAGCCATTTTGCACAATTCAAACAAAAAGGACAAAAGTAATCAGCTGTCAATTCTAAAGAAATTCCATCCCTGACATCCAAAAGATGAGTTTTATTAAAATGAGGATCATGAAACAACAGAATATAAAAAACAAAAATATTACTTGAGGGAAAGTTCTAAAAAAAATTTTTACCGCCAACAAAGTAAGCACGTGTTTGCTTGTAAATGAAAAAAATTTGTAATTGATTATCATGAAGAGGTACGCGTTGATAGCAAACCAACAATATTAACGGCTTCACTTTTACTTTACAATTTACAGCAACTAAAAAGACTTGAAAATGACTATTAAATTAAACATCTCGATATCCTCAGTGTGTATGAAAGTCTTGTGATAAATACTAAAAGTCAACAAACCCAAACACATGAAAAACGCACTCCAAAAAAAATTTTTGGGCGATAGCGAAGATATCTATTGAAGATAGCGAATCCGAGTATTCTTCCTCAGAGTCAACGCACTTTTCTCGAGTCGAAATACACCTTTGCTTCAGCGGCATATGGTCTTAGAAAGGACCGCGCCCATTTAGAATCAAAATTTTTGGAATTCAAACAAACATAGCTGGCAGATTGTCAGAAAATAGCCGCAATAGGTTCGTGGATCTGCAATCGCAAAAAGATAGTAAAGGAAGCTTACCAAAAAGTCCTTTTTTATTAAATGGCGAGATATTTTTTTAGGAAATGTTTCATCCTAATGCTATTTCGACCCACTGCTCTCAAAAAACCTTCAATTAGAGTGGAACTTTGAAATAAAGTGCAGAAAATCTCTATCTCTTTGATCTTATCTCTTTGAAATCTTATCTCTTTGAAATAAAGTGAAGAAAAATCAGTTTTAGAGTGAGGAAGTCATTTTGAGAGGTAAAACACGTGTGACCAAAAAACTTTTCGACGCAAATGAACAAAAAACTCGCTGTTAAAAGAATGAAAAAGACGTCACGCACGCAATTCAGTTAAAACTGCATGAACAAATTAACAAAAATCAGATTTAAATTGATTTTGATGTCATAGAGCTTTGACAAAAATCTTAACAACGAAATAAAACGTAGCCGGAAGAATTCCAGAAGCACCTTTATAATTATACTAAACGCATTCTAGATAATTATGAACCTTTGAGAAAAAAGGAAAATTATCCCGAGAAAAATAACTGACGAAAACTGACACACCAAATGAAAAAAATTGTTTAAATGCGACTCCAAAAGGAAAAACGATTGGTAAAACTCTCTAATAGCAAGTAGTTTGTAATAAAACATTAGCAATTAACAGAAAAGTTTGCAAAATGGGTTCATAAAAAATGAAAGGATATGAGGACGGGCAAAACACAAAAACAATATTCTCTAAAAAATACTATAATTACGCTAAAATTTCTAAACCAATAAAACGCGAAAAAATTAATTAAATGTTTTCTCACCTTAGTCAACCACTCCTTGTTTGACGTAGCTTAAAAAAACCACAAATTAAAGAGAACAAAAAAGACCAACAAAAAAATCACAAAATTACTTAATAGAATCAAACAAGTTTCTAGTTAGCTTTCAAGATGTTTAGCTTTCAAGATTCTTTACACCGATTATTAGACGGAAGTTTTTCATAAATTTTCTGCAAGATCAGACGCTCATCCAAAACAGAAGCAAGAAAAATCAGACTACTAATGGAAACTGCCAAGAAAAAACCTGAAAAATCAAAAATTGTTTAATTTATTTTTAGTGATAAGTGCCATGGCTTGATTTGAAGAGTCGCCTCAAAGAAACAACACCAAAATTTCATGAGTTGATCAAGAAAAAGTTTGAGAGGCGTAAGATCAGAGCAGGTAGGCAAAATCCATAAATAGCACACAAAAAATTGGCAAAAAATTGAATGAATTTAATCAATTTAAAAAAAATCTGAAAAAACTGTCGATCAAAATGGAAGACCACCAGAACAATTAAAGTAACCCTTAACAACCACACAACTTCGCAAATGTTATAAAAATGAAAATATAGAAACTACGAGTAAAGAGTGCAAAATAGTTTAAAAAGTTGAAAACTGAGTCTATCAGGCACTATTGGTTGAAAAAATTGGAGGTGCTAAAAAAGAAATTGCTTTGAAAAGCCTCTACGCGATCTAAAAAAACTCGCTTGGTTAGCAAAAATTTCTCTACTCCTTTTTTTCGCGCTCTGTCAGAAAGTGATCTAAAAAATTCTTCACCTCTCTTCTCTATGATCTTGGATTCTTTCAGCCGTTTGACCGAAACAAATTGTTTCGGCGTTGACTTTACTTTTATATCGTGTTTTCAACACACTCCGAAATATTATTGATTGAAACATATGTGCATTTATTTATTTAGCAATCTTGGCTGAAAAACTTTACACAGTCAACCTTCTTTCTAATTTTATAAGAACAGATTCGCGAAACTAAAATATTTTACAAAATAATTTCAAACCATTGAAAGATCATTTAAAAATAATATCTTAATTCTATTTAAGAAACAAATTTCCATTCACTTTCAAAAACTAAACATTAAAAATTGATTGACTGTTTAATTAAACAATATTAGACCACTTGTGCACAAAAAGACTTTTCTACTAATAAAAGCTAAAAATAAACAAAAGAGAAAATTGGACAAAAATTGCACGAAAATTATTAGTATGTGTACAATTTTAAAAAACAAAAACTCCAGGCCTTAAAATTTGTTCAAAGCCCGCATTGCCAAACGAACTTTGCCATATACTTTGATTTTTCAGTAAAAACTCCGCGCAAAGTTGCAAATATGAAGAAATTTAAATGAGAAAAATCCAAAAATCAACATTAAAATTCAGAATTGGGCCAATTTTACTTTCGAGACAAAGAATTATTAGGCTATGCAAAACCTCTTTCTCAATTTCAGAAACTCATTTAACAATGCAGCATCGATCAAAAACTATTTATACAAAAAATCCTAATTACAACAAATAGTTGCGCCACTCAATGCGCCTCTCTATCAAAAACATTTTTCAAAGCCAAAAATTCATTCACTGAACGCAGCGCATGATCAAAAAACTTTCCTCGCTCAGCAAAAATCTGTTCAGCATGACAGCTTTTCTCACTTTCGCTTTTAGGTGAAAACGACGCATGAACAAATAAATCTACTTCATTTAAAAAAAAGACCGGTAGAAGACCAATGCTCCTCTTCGAGTCAGGAGGCCAATAATAGCCTCAGCTTTCTCTTCGCGGCTATCAAAAGCGAACACTGCGATATAGCTCCACTCAGCTTACAGCTTCGCAGCTATCAGAATATTCGACAATAAAAAAATTGAAACGAGGACACATGCCGTCCTGTTGCTCTCGTAAATTTTCCTGGGGAAGTGAGGTTTATGGGGATCCAAATTGCCAGGCGGAGGAGGGTTGACGGGATGAAATGTGGGAAGTGAAGAGGCGCGGGGGGGGGGGGGGGTGTGTAGATTGAACTCTAAAACCCGCCCTTCACACCATGAATTTTTCGCCTCGAAAGTTTCGGTGAAGCGCGTACCTACAGACTAGGAAGGCACTAAGCCAGCTCTCCACTTTATGCCCTCTGGGCTTTACCTGTTCATCTCGATTTTGTGGTTAGAAGAATGCAACAAAAAATCGGTCAAACAAAAAATCACAGGATTAATATAATCACTGCAAGCTTCGTTTGAGAGCAATTAAGACGGTATCTAAATTGATAATTTGAAATTAGGTACCGAAACGGGATAAACTGACATGCCTTCGTGGCGTGATGTTCTTGAGGCAAAATTAATATTTCCGCTGCAAATCTCTTACGCGTTTTCATATTTTGTTGGTCGAATGAACTCTGGCGAACGATCAAAAATTTTCCTGAATTATTTTTTATATTTGGCAATTGTATTAACAAAATGTACATATTGACAATTTAGATATTTACAAATTCTATGCTGATGAAACTCAATCAATTTATATATTCAAATTTTGACTTCAAACATTCCAAATGTACAATTATGTTTATTTGCTTGTTGATGTGAAATAGACCAGTTTTTTAGCAGCTCACTAAAAATTGAAACTAGTGGAGTCTTGTAAGAGACCCCCGACAATCAATTAATCACGGTAAATGGTGTCTAATGTTTCTAAAGGAACTGTCCCGCTTTCCTCCCTTGAACAAAACTTTTGTTTTCATTGCCAAATGTGGACAAAATGCTGCTTGTTTTTGCACTTGGTTTTTACAGCCTCTTAAGAGATCGAACTAGCCATAGCAATTTGTATATACCATTATAAAAGCATAAAAATGCCAATTATGCAGGTTCAATCTACCACGGGGGGGGGGGGGGGGGAGTTCCCTACCACAAGGGGGATTTCTACGCCTGTGGAGGTGCGCTGCTTCTGCGACTAAGGCATGCCACATAGACCCATACAGAGAAGACAGAGTTGGGGTATGCATGTAAGTAGACAGCCAGGGCAAATTCCACATCACTTCCCGGGGCCAGATGGACACCTGTGCTGTGCACTTCATCCAAAATGGCCTGCATTGTGGTCAGGGGCATGTTGATTGGGAACCCACTTACCTAATATAGAGAGTAAGTCACAATTTACAAATGAGTTGAGAACTAAAATCAAGTCTTCTTTCATTATCATTGTTCAACTGGGGCAACTCTTCATTAAGCTTTTTATTTTGAAAATCTCTTCAGCATCTTGTCTCTGGAAATGACTCCTCTGGCTATTGGAAACAAACAAAGCCGACTAATGTCGGAGGGATTGCTACCAAACGACAGTCGGAGGTGGCTTTCGTAGAAGCTAAGGGATCTTATGCATCCGTCCCCCCCCGTTACAGAGCACGTGCCAATACCTATATAAAAATAGTGGCGTGCAACGAAATGGATGGGGGGATGGTCAATAGCTTTCAAATTGACCTTGAAATAATTAAATTATACCTTAAAGAAGGGTGCAATTAGCTAATACCAATGCTCTAAGAGCTGTACAACATAGTGCTCTCGGGCTTTACCAATTTAATCTCGTTTTTAAAGAAAATGTCAGATGTTCAGACAAAACGCTGATCAAGCTTCCTGGGAGCTTCCTGGGAACAGGGATACATTCTGCCCCCCCCCCCCCCCCCCCCAATCTTAGTGGGCATATATCAATTACGCCCCCAGGCTCCCGTGCTGTTTTTTTACATAGTAACATGCTATTTTAAAACACCTAGAATGTAATGGAGGGGGGGGGGGCATAAAAAACACGCAGAGGGAGGGGGACAGAATAGAGCGTTAAACAGTACTAGCCTGGTGCTGATCTAAGATGGCCTTGAGGCTCTCCTGATGCTTTTGGTTGTTTGAAGAGGTGCGACTGCTCTCAAGTTTAGGAAGGAGGTCTCTGAACTTGATCTGACAATGTCTGTTCCACCTTGTCACATACCTCGGTCTCCATTCCATCAGTTTGTCACGCACTTTCCGCTCAATTCTGTAACAATTACATAATACTTAACCCAAAGTCAAATCGAACTACTAGGAAATGTCATGATTATTCGCTAAACTCGAGTATTTTGCAAATTCAACGATTGCAACAAATTACCTTATCTCACTGCACGCATCGCGACGCCAGGAATTACAACAACGTTTTTAAAGAATTTTATTATATGAGCTATGAAAAATCTACTAACTAGCTAGGATCCTAACTTGTTATATTCTTATTAGACCGACAGAAATTCCACACGCTAACTTTTCAAACAATAATAACTTTTAAACATAGCTGGCAGATTGCCAGAAAACAGCCGCAATAGCTTCGTAGATCTGCAGTCTCAAAAAAGAGTAAAAGACAGACCAAAAAAATCTGTCTTTTCATTGAAGGTTGAGATGTATTTTGATTACGAATCTGCATAAGTTATTGCTGCCTCTATTAAGTGCACTCAAATAACCGCCATTTAGAGTGACATCCACTCATTTGACCTGATCTCTTTGAATTAAAAACATAGCTGGCAGCTTTCCAGAAAAAGGCCGCAATAGCTTTGTAGATCTGCAGTCTAAACGATTCAAAAAGACAGAAAAACTAAAAAAAAAATGTTCTTTTCATTAGAAAAGGAGATCTTGAAATTTTGATTATGAATCTTATAACTTATTACTGCTTCTATAAGCTGCTCTTAAATAACCTTCAATTAGAGTGATGAACACTCACTTTACCTTATCTCTTTGAATTAAAGTAAAGAAAAGGTCAAATTCAGAGTGAGGAAGTCATTTTTGAGAGTGAGGTAAGCCACGTGTGACCAAATTAAAATCACGCGAATGAACAAAACAACTCGCTCCACTTAAAGTAAAAAATAACCTCAACCAAGCAATTCAGTTGAAATTGCATGAACGAATGAACAAAAAGCAGATTTGAAGTGATTGTGACGTCATATGGTAGTACCAAAAATTGTGACAACGAAATAAAAAACATAGCAGGACAAGTCCTGGAATACAATTCAAAAAATTTTCATTAACCAGACAAAAACCTAGACATAGAACGTACTGTGAGTGAATTAGGAAAAACATTTCTGAAAAAAGCAGAAAACAAAAACAAACAAAAAAATCAGTCAAAATTCCGCATGTGAACAAAAAACCACTAACGAGAAACTGAAATTTGGTACGAACAAAAAATTAGGCCTAGAAATGACTATGAATGAATTGGTAAAACCGTTTTAAAAAAATCCGATTCAAGAATCGGTAAAACGGTAAAAACTAAAGAAATTGCCGCATGTGAACAAAAAAACAACTAGCTAGAAAGCGAATTTTTGTTCCAGCACCGTTTTCTCACTCTACCTTAAAATTGTAAAAAAAAAATTCATGCCGCAAAACCACTCGCTTTTTCGCTCCACTTCCTGTTTCGGCGTGACCAAAAAAACTTCTCCAATTTCACTTCAAAAATGAAAATGTTTGAACAGATCTTTTAAAGACAGCGCCCCAATACAATTCAAATTCTTTGAATTGTAAAAAACCAAGAGAAGGCCAATAATAGCGCCTCAGCTATCGCTTCGTGGCTATTAATAAATAAAAGTCAAATTCAAAGTTAGGAAGTCATTTTTGTGACCAGATTTTAATCACGCGAATGAACAAAAATCTCAATCCACAAAGGGCAAAAAATGAAGTCACGCACGCACATCAGTTCAAACTGCATGAACGAATGAACAAAAAGCAGATTTGAAGTGGTTGTGACATCATATGGTCGTAACAAAAACCTTGACGACGAAATAAAGAACATAGCCGAAAGACTGCCGGAAGAGACTCGAAGCGTCAAAAATTCACAAAAAACCAAACCTGCAGCAGAAGCCGTTAATTTTTGTATTCAAACCTTAAATCACTACCTCCCCAGGTCTGATCTAAAAATTGGTGAAATTTAAACCAATGTCACCAAGAGAAACAAAATGCAGCAAAATTTTCAACTATTGAAAACGTTTGGTAATGTTAAAAAGTCCGAAATAAATAGGATGCTCAAAATACTGATAGGTTGAAAAACTGACAGGACTATCAATTGCCCTCCAATAATTCATGATTCTAATCTCAAAAAGATCGCGAAAGCAAACCGCAGATGAATCTTAGAAACTAAATTAAATTTTTCAAAAAAGAATGCTAAAATTCACGAATCAGAAAACCAATACAATTAGATTCTGCAATTAAGACAAAAACAAGACAGAATTCTTCCTTGTTGTATACATTCTAAATATGATTTCATACTAATTCAAAAAATAACTTAATCATAGAAAAGACATACGCAACAGAAAATTCAAAGGCAAAAAATCGTTTAAAAGAAACCAAGGCCGGGAAAAAATTGCAGTAAATAGTAATAAAGGGAAATTTTGGCAAAGGCTTTCTAAAACTCTCAGTACTAGCCTTAAGTTGAAAGAAATCAATTGCAAACCAAAGAAATGACAAAAATCTAAGAAAAAGCTAAAATCATTTAATTTTTTAACAACTGAAAAAATCAATATAACAAAAATAAATGTAGGTGAAAAAGCTAGAATAACACAAAGCTAGAATATGGACTCAATGTAAGGAACACCGTAACAAAGAGACAAATTCTCAATTTTTGAAAGTAAAGAATAAAATTTAAAAATCAAGAAAAACGAATACATTTCATTGTTCAGCATTCGAGACAGAAAAGACGACGTGCCATTCGAGACAGAGATCTATCCTCCTGAACAGAACAAAACAAAAAAGAAAAAGCAGAAATCAAACATAAGAAACATTGAAACATTTTGCAAAAAGATGGTCAAAAAATTTTGGAGACTGCATTTATGGAAAAAATTTCAACTGTTTTTCAAGAACTTAACGCTAGTGGTTGATTGTTACTGAAACGAAATTAATGTCCCTTGTGTTATTTCTAGTAATATAAAAGTATATTTCTAGTAATTAAAACCAAAATTCGAACAAAAAACCGAGAAAAATTGAAAACATAGCTGACAGATTGCCAGAAAATAGCCGCAATAGATTCGTAGATCGGCTGTGACGTCATATGGTGGTAACAAAAATCATGACGACGAAATAAAAAAAAACCAAGAGAAGGCCAATAATAGCCCCAGCTATCGCTGTGCGGCTATTAAAAAAAGCTACGAAAATCGGATTAGCATATGTACAATTTTATAAAATAAAAATACATCGAGGTAGGAGGAGGCGTAGAGTATATGAATTATCAAAGAGAAGGTGCCATATTAACTGATTTTTGACAAAAGACGGTTAAGACATCCAAAAATGAAGAAATTAATAGAAAAAAGCCCAGAATTAACTAAAAAATCAAGAAATATGTGACAATTTTCAACTTGAAACGCATTTTCAGGCTCTGCAAAAGGGACTGTGGAATCAATTTCCGAGGTTGACATTTCAATATAGTATCGAATAAACTTTATTTCCATAATAAACCAAATTAAAAGCAAAAATTTTGGGCCACTTAGTCCAAAAAACGGCTAAAAACGGTTATCTATATGTGCCATTCAGTCAAAAACTACTTTTCAAAGTCAAAAAATCATTCACGAAACGAAGCGCATGATCAAAAAACTTCTCCCGCTCAGAAAAAAATTAGTTCACACTGCAATTTTACCTGCTTTCGCTTTTAGGTCAAAACTTCGTCTGAACGAATAGTACTTCCGGTAAAAAAAAACCTTAAAAAAACCAATAGCCTCTTCGAGTCGTAAAAACCAACAGAAGGCTAATACTAGCCCAAGCTATCAATGTGCGGCTATTAATATAAGTATCGCATATCATAAACGATTAAAATTCTTTGTAAGCATCATATCTGATCTTCCAGATAAAAATTCTGCAATTACTTTAGCTAATCTATTTAAGACTGGTCACAACTACATAAAACAGTAAGTAGATTATGGAAGGTGAAAAAAAAACAAACCTGTCTTGAATCTGCAGTCTTCTGTCTTCCGAGGTTTCTTCATAAACGAGAGACTCCGGCTGAAACATAGATTAGCTTAAAGTCATTCTTCAATATCTTCAAACGCCACGTTCTCTAAGGACGATTTTTCCCCCATTTCAGCAGGACTCGGTAAAAAAGGTACCCCATGAACCATCGTTTCGAATAAGACTAAAATGCTTTTATATTTTTTTATTAATTGATTGACAAAGTTTTCCATCACTGTCTTCAATCGGTTATTTCTTTGAAAGGCATCTCTAACCTGAACAGATGCGAGTGGCGAAGGAGGAGCTCTGAACTTGCTACCAAAGAATGGTCTCCATTTCTTCTCATCACTGATGTTAAAATCCACTCTGTAGGGCTCATCAAAAGCCTGCACATTCGCATACACCTTAAATAGTTCCAAAAATGTATAAAAACTGTTGAACATTTCTGCCTCCATCTTATTTCAATTACACAAATGGGCAACCTCTTTAATTTTGTTCAGCATAGCGACGATAAATTTTGGAAAAAGCTAAATTCTCTAATCATTCATTCTTGGGACCTTTTCCGTCTGTGCCCCCAGAGCTTAGTGGGTGCATATTATTTGCACCCCCAGACTCACGTGCCATATTTCACATAATGATTTACTATGTAATGACACGTACTCTGTAACTGGGCAGGGAGGTGCACAACGTACTGGGGGCACAAACGGAAAACATCCGAATTTTGAATGAAGATGAAATCATTTCATCTCGTATTATAGTACAAGTAGTTAAATCATTAGTTAGATTACACTAGCTGGCCAATGCTCAGTCACGTTCGAGTTCGATAGACTCAAAGAAGCATAATTGAATCGTATTAACTTACATTTGATTCGTCTATGAGGCTCCCCACACTTAGAAGAGGACAGAATGGGTCTGAGGTGGTGTAACAGACTCCAGTGAACGGGTTCCAAATTCTTGGATTGCCCTCCTATAAAAGAAAAACCAAATGCCCAGCTCAAATGCCCCCCCCCTCACGTTGCCCATTGTTGCTCCGACAAAAATTGTTGCTCCCTAGAAAATTTGTTGTTCCGACCCACTTTAGTGGGGAAGGAACTATATATTTACCTAGTTCTTTGTTTGTTCACTCAATTTTCGCCGATCGACATATTCGTCGTACAGGATTGTGAGTGGTAACATTAGAAAGCTTGTCAAGGAAAGAAATTAAAATTGAAAAGATTTTTTTGAATTCGCGTTTTCTGTGGAGTTACGGAGGTTTAAAGATTTGTGAACGCTAGCTTAACTTCGGTTGCGGTTTCAGTTGAAAGCTTACGGTTTTTATGTCCTACGCTTTTGAAAATTTTGTTTTAAAGTTTTTTTTTTATATTTGCCATTTTCAATCTTATTTCTGCAACCTTTGAGCGTACTTTCATTGGAAGGAGAGGCCGCAAAGTTTTTCAGGTGAAATTTAATGTAGTCGTAAATAATGGTTTATTATTTAAACAATGGTTTTCTTGTCTGTCTTGTCCGATCATCACATTAATGACAAGTCACATATCACAATGATGACATTGAATCAAGGCTCAATTGATTATATTCAATATTTATAGCGAATATAATTTGATCTTATACGATTCGACACCGTTTCCTCGCAAAATTGAAATGACTTTGGTTTTTGCCTTCATTTTTTTCTTTTTGTAATCGTATGACATTCTGGATAGCGACAGTTCCCCATGGCTTTATTTGAAGGCATAAATGAAGCCATTGAATGATTTCAATTGATAGATAATCACTTTCATGACTTTGAATTTAATTGTTTTCAAAAAGTGTAAACGTATTTTACAACTTGGCCCTTATTGTTTACTGCTTACTTGGTTATTATTCTCAAAAAAGAAAGGTCCCATATCTTTTGTGGTGAAATGCAAGTAATTTTGTGTAGTTTATGTTTATTGTATGCCTATTTTGACTTTTTCATTAAATTTTTCAATAAAAATTGATAGGAATTTTGTCATAAGTAATGCTTATTGTTTTTATTTAATTTTTTTTCTTTGTATCGTTTCTTACACTCCTTAAAGGCAGTTAACGGCCTTCAAGTGAGTTATTGTCGTAAGAGCTTAAAGCAATTTGTTAAATGGATAAACCAATTTTCGAACAAAAAGTGATTTTTTCAAAGTTTTCCATCTCTTCATTTGGTGGACAATTAAGTCAAAAACTTGGTTGAGCGGGATCGAAACATTATGTGCAAAGGCACATTACCGAACCTCGTTGTTTCGTTTTATATACAGAGAAAATAGGTAAGAACGTATAAAAATACACTAATCTCATTATTTATATGAGGTAAAACAGATCTAATGATAGCCCAGTAAATTGAATCGCAGCCGAGAGTTCCGAAACAGTTTTTAGAGAAAATATACAAAACCGCTTATTACAGTGCTGTTGTCAGAACACATCAGTGAGAACACAACGCCTCCTAGTTCTTAAAGAATACAAATGTAGCTTTAATTAGAAATACACCGAGGTGTTAGACACCCACTAGCACGTTATCTTCATTAGGTGGAAATTCAGGCATGGACGATTCCAAAAATGTGATTGATCCAAATGACGCACTCAATAAAGTGTGTATGTTAAAAAATAAAGTTTGTATCTTAAAAATACATGGCAGATTGAGAGAAAATAGCTGCGATAGCTTTCATAGATCTGCAGTTTCAACAAGATCATGAAAAAACGACCGAAAAAGTAAAAAATCAGTGTTTACTAATTGTTCAGACAAGAATTTGGATATTCATACTGCGAGAATTTATACTGCGATAAGAATTTGGATCACTTATTGTTGTTTCTATTAGCTGTCCTCAAATAAACTCCAGCGTATCAATGCAATTCAAATTCTTCGAATAGTAAAAAGCCAAGAGGAGGCCGATAATAGCTCGCTACAACAGCTATTAAACATCAATGATGTGGTCAACTTACGTGGAATGCGAGTACATACGCAGTAGCACCCTCAGGGATCGCATTGCCCATGAGGAGATAAGCTCTCAGTCCCAAGTGAAGAAAGTAATTACAAAGCAGGACAGCGTGTTCTTCCTCATCACCAGCCAACATCGTCATAAATTGCTAAAAATAAAACGTACATAACGAACTACAACTTGAAAAAACGTAAATGCAAGCACACAACTCAAATCAACAATTAACTCACAAATCGAATAACAGACTAACGTCGGGCAAATTGTTCTCGAACGAATGGCGAGCGGTGGGCTTCGATAGTAGCCAGCTGTGGCTTAGGGATGCATCAGGTGGTTGAGAGCGGAGTGAGGAGGATCAAGCGATGGGGGGTCAAATGTTGACAGGTAGGGTCGTGGGAGAGCTGGACGAGAGGGGTCCAAATCGCCGGTTGGACGAGGGTGGACGGGGGGGGGGGGGTGACAGAGGGACTACGAACCGCCCTTCACACCTTGAAATTGTCTCCTCAGAAGTTTTGGTGAATCGCATACTTAGACACTGGTTAGGCATAAGGCTCTAAGAGCCCTCAATGCCCTCCGCGTACTACCTTGTTCATCCCGTTTTTGAGGACAAAAAGTCATATGAGTCAGACGAAAAAACGGTCAAGCGAAAAGTTCCAAAAGACCACATGACTAATATAAATGCAGCACACTTCGTTTGAGAGCGATTAATTATGTCGTAGTAGTTTATCTCTTCGACAAGCGTTTCGGACCTTTTTGAATTTTTATCAAAACTTGAATTCCCAAGATGTTGCTCCTTTCAAGATGTAACATACGTACATAACGAACTACAACAAAAAAAACGTTGATGCAAGCACACAAATCAAATCAACAATTAACTCAGAAATCGAATAACAGACTAACGTCGGGCGAATTGGTCTCAAATGACCAGCGAGCGGTTGGCTTCTTCAGTAGTTAGGCACGGTTTAGTGAGGCTAGCTTTAGCTTAATTGAAGGGGCGTGAGCGCAACGGGGGGGGGGGGGGTACCAGGGGGCTGATGGGGTGGCAACAGTGGGGGGGGGGGGGGAGGGGTCAATCGCTAAGAATTGCCTTTCGCACCATAAGTATAAGTCTTCAAAACAGTTTCTGCGAATCGCATACTTAAAGACTAATGAGCTGAAAGGCTCTAAGAGCACTTAATGCCCGCTGGGCGCTACCTGTTTATCCCATTTTTGAGGACGAAAACTCAAATGCGTCAGACGAAAAATTGGTCGAGCGAAAAATTGCATAAAAAGACCGACATGACTAAAATAATTGCTACAAACTTTGTTTGAGAGCAATTAATAATAGCCATAAGCATTTGGTTAAACTAACGTGCACTTCAAACAAACAGCAATCATCCAATGATTGAAAATTCTTGTCACGTTTTCAAGTTTTAAAATCTAAAACCTCTATCGTTTTTGTTTTATGGTATTACTTGGTGCTTTCTCTGTAAAAATTTTTTAGTTATTTTTTAACTTGCTATGATTCCCTCTCTCACAATTTTCAGGATACTTTATTCCAAAGATAAAATTTTGTTCAAAAATTATCAAGCGCTCCATTTTCTCTTCGAGTCCCATGTCTTTGTTGGATTCGAATTTAGTCAATCGTTTGCGTTTTTGGATTAAGTAACTCGCTGAGCAAAATTTGAACTCAATTAAGTTGACACGACAGCCAATGGTGTAAGTCAGGCGTCAACGTGAAAATAGTGACTTATGTAAAACGAAAAATGTGACCGAAAGGTCAAGCATTTTTTTTTTAAAAATAGCCCTGAATTACAATAGTCCTGAATTAAAATAGAATTACATAAACCTGAATTACAATTCAAAAATTTGAACAAACAGAAGACAACATCTAGCGCCTACTTAAAAGAAGATAATGAACAAAATATAAACCATATTATCGATTATTACAAAACTCTACAGAAAAGTACAAATTTATTTCCATTCTCTTTTAGGAAAATAGGGTCATCGAAGTTATTATGTCAAACAAGGTCACCTTCGAAAGCCCTTTACACAATGGTAGTTTATACAGCAAACGCTAACTTTGTAGAACACCACTGAGAGACGAAGTCAAAGAACAAACATTTGCGAAAACATAATTTTACGATCAATTTCATTGGCATTCAAGTCATTCAAGCATGCCAAGAAAACCCGAATTCTTCAAATTCTTTCCATTATCAATAGATAGAAAGCATATATGAACCGAAAAAAAAACACAATAAATTAAAAACTGGGGCCTCGTAACAAAAGTTGCAACAAAGGCAGACAATCAAAAGATTTATAAAATTTAACCAAACATTCATAAAGTCAATAAAACTATGCGAAGAAAACTGAACCAATTCTGTGGATTATGCCTAATTGGCGAGCAAATGAGGCTGTTTTCAATGACAAAGGGACCGAACAGGAAAACGCAATTACAAACAATTCAAAAACAATTTGTTTTGAAAAGAATTAGCGTCAAAGTCAGGAAAACTTACCTATGAAAGAAACGCGTAAATAGAATCAGACTTGGCTAATTAGAGAACCTAGTAGTTTATCATTAGTGAGACTAAGCGACAGAACAAAAAAGTACCTACCAGAATTCGCTAAATCTGAAAGACTGAAAATTTTCGAAAACAAGTTGCGTCAATTTCGTTGAAAACCTTTAGTTTTGAAACCAAAAAATTTAAACTCCGAAGTGCCTAAAAAATGGCCAATGGGATCTAACATTAATAAAAGAAATACTAAACAACGAAAAACACCGGCGAAATCCATAATAATTATTTGTTGAACTTAAGTTGTCAAAGTTGTGAAAAACGTTCGATATGAATCAACCAATTTCAATTGTATAACATTTAGACTTATAAGGCAGCTACCTGGAGCTGAGCATAATGAGGCTGAGTTATTGAACAATAAAAAGAACGATAAGACGAAAAAACAAAAAATTATTTAAAAACAAGGAGTGTCAAATCCGTTAAAGCGGTTCAATTTCTATTCAAATCAGTAAACTATTATGCATAAACCTCAACAGAAAGTCATTGAGAATGAAACTAAATGACACTAAAAAATAAAACAACAAAAAAAGGTAACGAAAACAGGCAAAATCGAAAGAAAATCACTCAAATTTTATAAAGACAAATAGCGTCTAAGTCTTGAAAACCTGTATTCTCCTTTTGTTTGTTTTGAACAACCGGAACAATGCCTTATAGGAGCACACCTATCGCCTTTCGAAAGTATTCGGAGAGAAATTCAAGAGAAAACAGCAAAAATAGAAGTCAAATTGCAACAGGTCAAAAAAAATCGCTCTCAAAAATCAAAAATCTGTTTGAACATTTTTTTTCTCAATTGACTTTAAAGCAATTTGAAACAATGTCACGCCTTATAACTATTCGCCCCTGTTACTACTCCAGCGTGATTAAAAGCACTGCTCTAATGTGACCTGTCATTGTCAAGAAAGGGTCAAAAAAACTGGGAGCAGATCTTTAAAAAACGAGCACAACAATACAATTCAAATTCTCTGAATGGTAAAAAGGAGAGCGCCTAAATAACAGCCGTTGAGAGGCTGACAGCGGCTATTAATTAAAAAACCTGTAGATTGCTTGGTTTTCTAGGTGTTCACATTATTGAAATTATCGGCGTTCATATCTTTAGAGCAAAGATTCAAACGCGACACCAAAATCCAGCAGAAATCAATGAAATTTGGCAATAATTTGGAAGCTAATATGGCTAGAACAAATTATGGGCCGTCCAAAAGTTGCGCAAAACTCAAAATTCAGGTCATTCAATAATTTTCATTTCGCCATAACAGTCGAACCGAAAATTGACTAACATTTTTTGTGTTTAAGTCGGGATTACCACCAATACCTATACCTCAAAAAAGACAAACTTTAGCTCTCGCACGACCTCCGTGGGCTGTGACTCACGTCAATTGAAGGCACATTTAACGCAAATCTTGAAATCAATTTAACAAAATTGAGAAAACGAACTGCACAAATTGGGGCCCAAAAACTGCTAAAAAGACCACTTGAATTTGGGTATTCCCACCAATTTCAGGACAATAAGAACTTGATAGACTACAGTCAACGTAGGGATTCTAATGAAACTGGATGCCCAGTTTATCCCCTTGGGAACGAAAGTCATAAAAAATGTGTCACAAAGAAGACAGAGCAATGAAATCCAAACTCTTTGAATTGTAAAAAAGGAAA
>NC_134473.1:64350189-64512128 GCF_964194025.1 Convolutriloba macropyga | reverse complement strand
ACAAAAGCACAATTTTCAAGAGCAAATATGTAGTAAAAATTAAAAACTAATTGTGAAGAAATGAGGATACTTGGCTGAAAACACATAAAACCCGATAAATAAATACAAAAACAAATCATACAGTTTATCGGAAAACTTTTTTGTGTCAGTTTTTTTAACTGACTTTCTATTATTATTTTCTGGTTTGTCCCTCTTCAGTTTTGTAACGGGCTTGGGACTGCCACTGGTGGAGTTAGAAACTTTAATCTCCACGTTTTTGTGTTTTCTTTCCGGCAGAAATTTTACATAAATTGCATTTGGTGTAATTGGTTCAATCTAGGGAAGTATAGAGGCCACACAAAAAACTACACACAGGGTTTGTATTCGGAATATACTGGTTTATGAACTTTAACCACATTTGTTTTCTTTTTTTGTGGACAGAGAAACGGAAATCTTGGGTTATCTCTTCCCAGCGCTTGCCAATCTTTGAGAATAAACCTCCAGTGCAATAACATTATAACAGTTTTATATCTTTAGGTCAGTGTTTGAGAGCAAAAGTATAAAGTTGATGCCAATTGCAGTTTTTGCATCTCTTTTTTATTAAAAGAAACATAATTTTGTACAAAGAAACAGTCCAGACAAATTCAAGTCTGGGCTCTTTTCTTTTTAGCGTGGTCCCGAGTCTTGATAACGCTTACTAAGACTTGACCTCTCTCAAGTCAAACAAATATTTTGCTGGTTCAAACCTCAATTTTCTAAAATTTTATAAACGTACGAACAGAACGATAAAAGAAACATGAAAAAACTCTGAAAGTTTACAATGTTCAACTCTAAAAAGGTACGTTGTGTTAATCCTTTTTTATGACCTATCACAAAGAATGCTTAATTGTTATAAGTTATGCACTACACAATTTTTTCACTGGCATGCTAAAATGTTACCATCGAAAACAATTAAATTATTTCAGTAAAGTGATAAGTCAGCCTTTTTTATGAAAAACGGCAGAGATGAAATGCAGCACAATTTTCAAGAACAAATATGTAATATAAATCAAAATCCAACTGTGAAGAAATGGGGATACTCGGCTGAAAACACATAAAACCCGACATTATAAAAACAAAAACAAATAACAAATTTTGAGCACACAACAGCAATTTTCTGCGAAAAATTTTAGAGCTTTGGGAAAGGATTTCTTGAAAATACTCTTGCAATCGCAGTTACGGCTTAGAACAGTTATAACTTAAAAAATTTTAAATGTTAGCAAAACAGTTTGATTTTTATTCAAAAGTAAAATCCCCGATTCAAGGATCAAGGATACAGTAATTCAAATTTAAGCTTGCATATTCAGTGCAATAGCTTTATAACAGTTTTATTGCTTTAGTTCTGTGTTTGAGAGCAAAAGTATAAAGTTGATGCCAATTGCAGTTTCTGCATCTCTTCTTTATTAAAAGAAACATAATTTTGTACAAAGAAACTGTCCAGACAAATTCAAGTCTGGGCTCTTTTCTTTTTAGGGTGGTCCCGAGTCTTGATAACGCTAACTAAGACTTGACCTCTCTCAAGTCGAACAAATATTTTGATGGTTCAAACCTCAATTTTCTACAAATTTATAAACGTACGAACAGAACGATAAAAGAAACATGAAAAAACTCTGAAAGTTTACAATTTACAATGTTCAACTCTAAAAAGATACGTTATGTTAATCACTTTTTATGACCTATCACAAATAATGCTTAATTCTTATAATTTATGCACTACAAAATTTTCTCACTGGCATGCTAAAATGTTACCATCGAAAACAATTAAATTATTTCAGTAAGGTGATAAGTCAGCCTTTTTTATGAAAAACAGCAGAAATGAAATGAAGCACGATTTTCAAGAACAAATATGTAATATAAATCAAAAACCAACTGTGAAGAAATGGGGATACTTGGCTGAAAACACATAAAACCCGACATTATAGAAACAAAAACACATCACATATTTTGAGCACACAACAGCAATTTTCTGCGAAAAATTTCAGAGTTTTGGGAAAGGATTTCTTGAAAATACTCTTGCAATCGCAGTTACGGCTTAGAACAGTTATAACTCAAAAAATTTTAAGTAATAGCAAAACAGTTTGATTTTTATTGAAAAGTAAAATCCCCGATTCAAAGATCAAGGATACAGTAATTCAAATCTAAGCTTGAATATTCAGTGCAATAGCATTATAACAGTTTTATTTCTTTAGGTCTGTGTTTGAGAGCAAAAGTATAAAGTTGATGCCAATTGCATTTTTTGCATCTCTTCTTTATTAAAAGAAATATAATTTAGTACAAAGAAACTGTCCAGACAAATTCAATTCTGGGCTCTTTTCTTTTTAGGGTGGTCCCGAGTCTTGATAACGCTAACTAAGACTTGACCTCTCTCAAGTCGAACAAATATTTTGCTGGTTCAAACCTAAATTTTCTAAAAATTTATATACGTACGAACAGAACGATAAAAGAAACATGAAAAAACTCTGAAAGTTTACAATGTTCAACTCTAAAAAGATACGTTATGTTAATCACTTTTTATGACCTATCACAAATAATGCTTAATTGTTATAAGTTATGCACTACACAATTTTTTCACTGGCATGCTAAAATGTTACCATCGAAAACAATTAAATTATTTCAGTAAGGTGATAAGTCAGCCTTTTTTATGAAAAACAGCAGAAATGAAATGAAGCACGATTTTCAAGAACAAATATGTAATATAAATCAAAAGCCAACTGTGAAGAAATGGGGATACTTGGCTGAAAACACATAAAACCCGACATTATAAGAACAAAAACAAATCACATATTTTGAGCACACAACTGAGCAATTTTCTGCGAAAAATTTCAGAGCTTTGGGAAAGGATTTCTTGAAAATACTCTTGCAATCGCAGTTACGTCTTAGAACAGTTATAACTCAAAAAATTTTAAGTAATAGCAAAACAGTTTGATTTTTATTGAAAAGTAAAATCCCGGATTCAAAGATCAAGGATACAGTAATTCAAATCTAAGCTTCAGTGAATATTCAGTGCAATAGCATTATAACAGTTTTATTTCTTTAGGTCTGTGTTTGAGAACAAAGTATTATAAAGTTGATGCTTATTTCATTTTTTTGCATCTCTTCTTTTTTAAAAGAAACATAATTTTTTATAAACAAACTGTCCAGACAAATCCAGGTTTGGGATCTTTTGTTTTTAGGGTGGTCGTGAATCTTGATAACGCTAAAACAGACTTGACGTGTCTCAAGTCGAACAAATATTTTGCTGGTTCAAACCTCAATTTTCTAAAGAATTGAAAACGTACGAACAGAACGATAAAAGAAACATGAAAAAACTCTGAAAGTTTACAATGTTCAACTCTAAAAAGGTACGTTGTGTTAATCCTTTGTTATGACCTATCACAAATAATGCTTAACTGTTATAAGTTATGCACTACACAATTTTTTCACTGGCATGCTAAAATGTTACCATCGAAAACAATTAAATTATTTCAGTAAGGTGATAAGTCAGCCTTTTTTATGAAAAACAGCAGAAATGAAATGAAGCACGATTTTCAAGAACAAATATGTAATATAAATCAAAAGCCAACTGTGAAGAAATGGGGATACTTGGCTGAAAACACATAAAACCCGACATTATAAGAACAAAAACAAATCACATATTTTGAGCACACAACTGAGCAATTTTCTGCGAAAAATTTCAGAGCTTTGGGAAAGGATTTCTTGAAAATACTCTTGCAATCGCAGTTACGTCTTAGAACAGTTATAACTCAAAAAATTTTAAGTAATAGCAAAACAGTTTGATTTTTATTGAAAAGTAAAATCCCGGATTCAAAGATCAAGGATACAGTAATTCAAATCTAAGCTTGAATATTCAGTGCAATAGCATTATAACAGTTTTATTTCTTTAGGTCTGTGTTTGAGAACAAAGTATTATAAAGTTGATGCTTATTTCATTTTTTTGCATCTCTTCTTTTTTAAAAGAAACATAATTTTTTATAAACAAACTGTCCAGACAAATCCAGGTTTGGGATCTTTTGTTTTTAGGGTGGTCGTGAATCTTGATAACGCTAAAAAAGACTTGACGTGTCTCAAGTCGAACAAATATTTTGCTGGTTCAAACCTCAATTTTCTAAAGAATTGAAAACGTACGAACAGAACGATAAAAGAAACATGAAAAAACTCTGAAAGTTTACAATGTTCAACTCTAAAAAGGTACGTTGTGTTAATCCTTTGTTATGACCTATCACAAATAATGCTTAATTGTTATAAGTTATGCACTACACAATTTTTTCACTGGCATGCTAAAATGTTACCATCGAAAACAATTAAATTATTTCAGTAAGGTGATAAGTCAGCCTTTTTTATGAAAAACAGCAGAAATGAAATGAAGCACGATTTTCAAGAACAAATATGTAATATAAATCAAAAGCCAACTTTGAAGAAATTGGGATACTTGGCTGAAAACACATAAAACCCGACATTATAAAAACAAAAACAAATCACATATTTTGAGCACACAACAGCAATTTTCTGCAAAAAATTTCAGAGCTTTGGGAAAGGATTTCTTGAAAATACTCTTGCAATCGCAGTTACGGCTTAGAATAGTTATAACTTAAAAAAATTTAAGTAATAGCAAAACAGTTTGATTTTTATTGAAAAGTAAAATCCCCGATTCAAGGATCAAGGATACAGTAATTCAAATCTAAGCTTCAATTTACAGTGCAATAGCATTATAAAATTTTTATTACTCTAGGTCTGTGTTTGAGAGCAAAACTATTATAAATTTGATGCTTACTTCATTTTTTGCATCTCTTCTTTATTAAAAGAAATATAATTTTTTATAAACAAACTGTCCAGACAAATCCAAGTTTGGGATCTTTTTTTGTTTTTAAGGTGGTCCCGAATCTTGATAACGCTAAAAAAAGACTTGACGTATCCCAAGTCGAACAAATATTTTGCTGGCTCAAACCTCAATTTTCTAAGAATTTATAAACGTAAGAACAGAACGATAAAAAAAACATGAAAAAACTCTGAAAGCTTACAATGTTCAACACTAAAAAGGTACGTTATATTAATCAATTTTTATGACCTATCACAAATAATGCTTAAGTGTTATAAGTTATGCACTACACAATTTTTTCACTGGCATGCTAAAATGTTATCATCGAAAACAATTAAATTATTTCAGTAAGGTGATAAGTCAGTCTTTTTTATTAGAAACGGCAGAGACGAATTGAAGCACGATTTTCAAGAACAAATATGTAATATAAATCAAAAGCCAACTGTGAAGAAATGAGGATACTTGGCTGAAAACACATAAAACCCGACATTATAAGAACAAAAACAAATCACAAATTTTGAGCACACAACAGCAATTTTCTGCGAAAAATTTCAGAGCTTTGGGAAAGGATTTCTTGAAAATACTCTTGCAATCGCAGTTACGGCTTAGAACAGTTATAACTTAAAAAATTTTAAATGTTAGCAAAACAGTTTGATTTTTATTCAAAAGTAAAATCCCCGATTCAAGGATCAAGGTTACAGTAATTCGAATCAAAGCTTGAATATTCAGTGCAATAGCGTTATAAAAATTTTTTTTCTTTAGGTCTGTGTTTGAGAGCAAAAGTATTGTAAAGTTGATGCTAATTGCATTTTTGCATCTCTTCTTTATTAAAAGAAACATAATTTTGTATAAACAAAGTGTCCAGACAAATCAAGGTTTGGGATCTTTTGTTTTTAGGGTGGTCCCGATTCTTGATAACGCTAAAAAAAGACTTGACGTCTCCCAAGTCGAACAAATATTTTGCTGGCTCAAACCTCAATTTTCTAAGAATTTATAAACGTACGAACAGAACGATAAAAGAAACATGAAAAAACTCTGAAAGTTTACAATGTTCAACACTAAAAAGGTACGTTATATTAATCAATTTTTATGACCTATCACAAATAATGCTTAATTGTTATAAGTTATGCACTACACAATTTTTCACTGGCATGCTAAAATGTTACCATCGAAAACAATTAAATTATTTCAGTAAGGTGATAAGTCAGCCTTTTTTATTTGAAACGGCAGAGATGAATTGAAGCACGATTTTCAAGAACAAATATGTAATATAAATCAAAAGCGAACTGTGAGAAAATGGGGATACTTGGCTGAAAACACATAAAACCCGACATTATAAAAACAAAAACAAATCACAAATTTTGAGCACACAACAGCAATTTTCTGCGAAAAATTTTAGAGCTTTGGGAAAGGATTTCTTGAAAATACTCTTGCAATCGCAGTTACGGCTTAGAACAGTTATAACTTAAAAAATTTTAAATGTTAGCAAAACAGTTTGATTTTTATTCAAAAGTAAAATCCCCGATTCAAGGATCAAGGTTACAGTAAATCAAATCTAAGCCTGAATATACGAGTTTAGCATGATAACTTTTTTTATCTTTTGATAATCTTTTAAAAACTATGAAATCATTTACGGTCTTAGAATGAGTTGAGAAACCATTGATGATATTTGACGGCTAATAAGAAATAATTGATGATTTTTATATGACACCTGAAATCATTGATGATCGTTGCATGATTATTGCCAAGTTTCAATTATGATCAGCAACTTGTTTCTTTAATTTAAACGCCTTATTAGGAAACATAAACCAACTTAATATGCGTGAAAACATTTGATACAATTGATTCAATTCAAATAATATACAGATTGTACATATATCAGTATTTTTTCACGTCAGAATTTAAAAAGTCACATGAATAAAGATCACAGCAGTTTTGAAGTCTTTCAAGTGAGTTTTCGGCTTAGAAGCTATAGGTTTGGTGAACTTTAAGTTCTTTTGGTCTCAATGCTCGCCAGGCTCTCCAACTCGTACCCGTAGCCGAATTCCAACTTGGACGAAAACATCGGAGTGAAGAGAACCAGGACAAAGCTTAGGAAACTGAATGGTACTTGAATCCAGTGAAGGTACATACTGTACCCAAAGTCCAAGTCTGGCATCGCTTCCTCCATACACCAAGTGCACATAACTGGACCGGCGATTCCAGTTGCCATCTGGATGAAGGACAGAATCAGAACTCCGAAAAACAGAAGGTGGTGAATGTCCGGGGGGAGGTACCGCTCGGCCCTTTTGCACTCCACAGCTAGCCCAAAGAAGATCAGGTAGCACGTAAGGCCCAAAGCAAGACATGCCTGGATAGCCGAGAACACTTTGGAAACCTCCAACATGACCAAGTCTGGCATGTTTCCACATCCGGGAGGTCCGTCTTTGGGGCAGGCCATGAATTGCCCGTGGTAGTACATGCCCATCATTTCACCCTTTTTGTACCGGGTGGTCGAAATCGAGGCGTAGAGAATACCCATGCAAATAAACTGGAAAATTCCAGCGGCAACCATCATAACGCCTTTTTTGCCCATTTTGAAGCTCAAAAATTGACGTTAATTAACTTCAAAAATTTTAACTAAGTTCCAAATTTTTGGCCAAAAAATGGTTTTAATAAAAGCGAAGTAAGTTAGTTGACGAAAGAAAGTGTATGAGATTTTAACCTGACCGCGTTTCGTAACCGACTATTTTTTTTCTTAATGAAAATGCAGAATTGATAAAAACAAGTTATCGAGAAGTTTTGATCAACTTGGTACCACGGAGAAAATATTTGAAGTGAAAAATTGAGAAGTAACAAAAGTTTAATCAAGAATTAATTAGACGCAAAGCTATCAGAAAGCGCCAATTCAAAACTGTAAATTACTTTAAGCCAATACTAGTGCCAGGTGATTATTTAGCTACATGTAAACACAGGTGTGTTTATGTATAAGAATTTGGTCAACTTTCTAATCAAGTCACAAGGGCTGTCTAGTTCAAAAGTTGTCCAAGCAATTATAAAAAGTAAGCAAGTTCAAACAAAAATATTTAATCAAATTTTTCAAGATTTAATTCATGCTGTTTCTTAAAATTTAAGTACCAATTTCGCGCTCTAAGTTCTGATTTTATTAGGCCTCGTTTGATCTTGTTCAAAATTGACAGCGTGGCGTCAAAAATTATGGTTGTCTTTTTAAGATCAATGCCAAATGTAAAATTCTGATTTTAATTAAAATATCAACGATTTCGTTCCAAATTAAAAATAAGCATAGCTTTTATAACACGAATTAATATTAGTCACGGTTATTTGGTAAGCTATTGTATTTTTGCATACAAGATATAAAACCAAAGAATGTCATTTTGAACAAATAAATTGAAATTGTCTTTGTCCAGCGTGTCTAACAAAATATGGCAATTTCAGCAATTTCACCTGTGAAAAATAGAAGGTTAAAATATTAATTCATTTCGCCGGCTGAGGTAATACGAAATATGGTATCTTCCAGTTTATTAGACAGATTTTATCCTAGCATCGTTTTAGATGGGGAAACAAAAAATAATTAAATCCTTTGATGATTTTTTTGAAGTATATTTTTCTCTTTTTCTTTCATAAAATTTTGAGCTGCTTTTTTTCACTCGCTAAACTAGCGTGAAACCATATCGTTAGCTAGTATACCAATTTCGTCCCAACCTATTTGGGACCATGGCGTATGAAAAAGTCGCTCTCGTTTCAGTTTCTCCAAGAAGAGACCTTGCCAATCCGAAATGCGCTATAATAATGGGAACCTAGGAACTCTCCCCCTATTTACGCATAATTTCGACTGATTGGAGGGCGGGAGGGGGGAGGCAAACGGAAAATCCCCAGATTTTGACCTGTCATCGGGTGATCATGGAAAAATTTAAAAAAATATTGATACGCATGCGACGAGTTTCCAGTTATGTACATATCTTGTCGTTTTCTCAGCTAGAATTTTTTATCAACTTCTTGTCAAGAAGCTTCAAATTAGTTTCTGAGTGGATATTTTATTCTGATCGAATAATCATTCCATATTTCTCCATATCTTCTGTTTTGATGCGTTGACAGATACGCAAATAGTTTCAAACAACATTTTTGCGAAGTTTATGAATAACCAGCTTCGCCATCAGTTGATTTAATTTTGACTTAATAAAAACTCTTGTTCTTTGAGCAAAGAATTTCTTCATTTTCTATTTCAATGCTCAATCTGAATCTAAGCGAACAAAATCTCAGTATCCTAACTAAATTCATTTCTGATTTGTCAAATATAATTGTCCGAATACGCAAATACCTCTTTTAGTTGAGACTTCTAACTTAAAAAAAATCAGATTACAAGAAAATAAAACAAACAAATAGAGTGGTTTCCAAGGTTGCCGCTATATCTAAGGTTGCTAAATGTAACACCTCACAAACATAAACCCATTGGAAAAACTGAAAAGTAGAAAATCAAATTGGTGCATAAATTAACGCATAACTCCGTTTTCACAAAATTTGACTCGAAACGCATTGAAAAATTTGGTTACATGGCAATTTACCCAATTCCATTTTACCCTACGCCAATATATCCAACCTACCATTATAACCAATGCCATTTTACCCAATGCCATTTTACCCCATACCAACTTACCCAATGCTCTTTGATCTTTTCGTTCAATTATCCGATTACCATATAGCAGTCCCTATTAGAAGGATAATTTAAAATATTTGTGGACAATATAATCCCATGTTCGGTTGTGATAGTTTCATATCAAGTCCCACAGGCCATTTAGTTATATAATCGGCTAATCCCATGTTTGGTTGTGATATTTTCATATCAAGTCCCACGGGCCATTTATTTTATAGTCGGCTAAATAGTCGTTTTGGTTAATTTAGCAATGGGGTAAATTAGGTAAGTTGGCATTGGGTAAAATGGCATTGGGTAAAATGGCAGGTTGGGTAAAATGGCAATGGGTATAATGGCATTGGGTAAAATGGAATTGGGTAAATTGTCCTGACACCGAAAAAATGATCTCAAAAGACATGCAAAAGTCTTTAGTTTCCACAACCTCTACCTACCTAATCCAATTCTTCAATTTAAATGTCTGTGGTAGCCATACACAGAGCGGTTACATGAACATTTACCCAATGCCAAAATACCCAATGCCATTATATCCAATTCACATTGATATTTTCGTAGAAATTTGGTTTCTAAACACGAAAAATTTAAACTACCATCTTAGGCGAAAATGGAGGTCATATACATTTCTCTGTGGAATGTTTTTTGCGAACTTATGATAATTAATTGAAATTCTACAAGGTCATAAAACTTTAAATATTATATTGAATAATTATTTTTTCCGACAATCATAGTGGAACAGCATTAAGCTACAGCGGGTTTTTGTCAGCTGCCTTGTAATTATTATTCCACACAATTCAGACTTTGCATTTCAACAGCACCATTGCTCTATTTGGCGACTTCTTTGAGTCTGAAACTTTTGCGTGGGGACATCATTACAGTCTGGATTGACCCGGCTATGGTCAAACTGAAGCCATGATTAATTGAGAGCTCATCCCAACAAAGATGATAAAGTGAACTAACTTTCCCGATACGGTTGAAATCACTAATAGTTAAATAACACAAGAAATATTTGGATCTCAAAACTCAGACTTCGTTTTCATGATTAGTCCTGCTGCAATTTTTTGGCAGCCTAAAAGGAACAGTTGCATAATTAAACGAGTTGAATTTCTCTCTCCCTCATTTGAGTCTACAAAATAGATAACAGAGCAAGGGTACCTATTGAAAGCAAAATGCCAGTTCGTTAGCTATAACTAAAATCAAATTTAATCCAAATGAATTTAAAAGTTGACTCAATTGTCACAATTACTAGGATTTTGACGGACAACGAACGAGACCGCACCTTTTAAAATAATTTCAGCAAATGTTTTTTTTCTTGATTAATTATTTGTGAGCATACAACTTTAACCACGCGGTCATTTCAGTTTAAATGTTTAGGACCGAAAAAGAAAGATTCGCCCATTTTATTATTATTATCAGCACGTCAAATGCATATTTGGAGCAAAGTTTTTCAAATGTGGGGGATTTCGGGACCAGAACGCCGCAGAGGTATAAGCAAATCGTCACCCGCAAATCTGCCCCATCTGTGTATCTCCGGTTAGCCTTTCCTATGTTAAAATAATGAAAATGTAACATTATTGCGGAAATATAGATACTATAACAAATTCACGCAAAGTTGAAGGGAATTATGCGACCCGTGTTTGCAAAAGTGTCCAAATTTTAACCACAGAATTGAGATACAAGCTTCGCATACTATTTTTTGCACGCTATGTGATACTTTCTAGTATGATTTCTAGTATCTATTCTCCACACCGAGCGCAACTCTATTTGGCACGGATGGCATCTATAATTCGCAGTTAATAAATCTATAATCAGCAATTTTGCCTAAGTAATGCGCGGTTTTGATTACTTAAAATTGGTTTATAGCATAATCATATGACACATAGGGCTTAGAAAAATATGACACAAAATTTTTATCTGTTTTGAATTGTAGGTCTGGAATTACACTGCAAAGTGTCGCAACAAAATACACAGTCAACGTGTCAAAACTTGCTAAGGAAGAATAGGAGCGTTTTTGAATAAAAAATTGAATATTTTTTCACGCTATTTTCTCGCTGTTCTGTTTTTCCTTGCTTTCATCAACCACTAAGTTTCTTTTTCAATTGAAGTTTTAATTTCAATTGAGATTAATAAATAAATCAGACGGAGATTAATTTAATTGAGATACAAGCTGTCAGTAAACACCTGTCACACATACACCTGATAGCAGACATCTGTCAAAGGACACCTTTCATGAGACACCTGTTCTTCGATGCAAGCAGCAACCATTAAATCAACTCAATGGATTAATTTCAATTGCTGAAATCAATTGGAAAGCACTCACTGTTTAATTGAAATCTCAATAGAAAACAGTAATATTTTCATAATTTATTTCTTATCAAAAAATCCCAATCCTTTATCTTAAGGTTTATCTGTCATAATGCAGCAATCTGCAAAATTTATTGAATCAACTGAAATGAGAAAAAATGACCTGTTAAAATCAATTGGAAACCACCCACTCAATAAGCAAGAAACAATAGTAATCGGTTCAAATGTGATTTTTTTAACCGAAAAGTTACTCTATTGAGTCTTAGTGATTATGGACAAACAAGAGGAGTTCAGAAGTTGCCAGAGACAAAACCATCGTTTAATAGATGGAAAATTTTACCAATTTGTTGCCATTGGTTCAATGCACATCTTAATTTTCAGGGGCATGCTTTGTGTATTGTTGCATAATTCGCGACCTATAACTCAAAGCAAACAATTATTTTTGGATTTTTTTTATCTAATCCCTATATGGTATATTATTAAGCTTCAAACCACTATTACATGCTCAAAAGCGGTCGTTAAATTAGGCACAATTGCTGATTATAGAGGCATTAACTGCGATTTATAGATACATTCCTTGCGAACAACCGATAAATTCAGTGCAAAAATAGATACCTAAAAAATAGATACCACGCGATAAAGTACTACAGGACTTTTCACCTAATTCTAACTTGAAAGTATCTCAATTCCGCAAAAACGGCTGAACCACTTTTGCAAAAAAATAAAAATAGATACACAGATTGACGCCTATTTTTACACATTTTAGTTGTCTAGATTCCAAGCAATTTTTACTAAGGCAGAAATTTTGAGGTATACCGCTACAGCGTTATGTCGGTTAAATTTAAACCAGATGCTCTAGATGATATCGTTCAGATGATGTCAATAAAAGCTCGAAACTTATAGCCAAAAACAAAACGAGAAGATACCTTTGAGTGCTCCTTGTAAGTTAAGATTTTAATCATCAAACACTCTAGCCAGTTTTGAGCCATAAATTCTCAATTAACAATAGATTTCTTTCTGTCAGTCTGATTATCTATCTATATCAGATTAGTCAACCAAATTATTGCTTAGCTTAAATAATAATTGACAAAATAATAATGGGCGTGAACCAAATTTTAAAACTTTGGACAGTTTTTAGTTATTTTAATATCACGTTAGTTCAAAACTCATATACTCAAGCTTAACATTTTCATTAATTAAAATCTCATACGTAAAAGTTATCTGTCAATAGCAATACTCTCGAATATTCAAAAATTTAACCGAACAGAAAAAAATATTGTACTTTCAAAAGTATTTAAACAAATTTTGTTAGCATAAGAGAGCATATACAGGCTTCTATTTAATATTTAACAGTAACTTTTTCAATACACATGTGTTCTTTTGATTATTTTCTTATAAATGTGTGTATTTTGAGCTAATCTTTTCATAAGTTAGTTTTATAACTTATGACACAAGACACGCCTTCAGAATATGTTCAGCATAGACTCGCTCAACACATGAAAAATCAGAAAAGTAACCAAACAAAACTGGATCGATACTAGAACAAAAACAGCTATTAATTGTTTTTTTTTCACATTACTGTTGATGATAAAAATATGTTTTTTATAGATCATAATCTACTGAAACTAGGCTGCCATTTTTTTAACCTCTGAGACCTCTGAACGAAAACATTTTATTTGTTTTATTCTGTAGGTCATAGAGTTAAACATATTGTATAAGCCTCGGTTCCTCAATAGAAGCAAATTGGTTTTCAATGGGGAGTTTCTTGATACAATGCCGGTCAAATGAAAATTTTAGTCAATGGCTCTCCCTTGAAAAGCATCGCGCTTTTGGAGTCTGTTCAGACAGAGAATAATTCTTCAAAAAATTTGATTATTTTCATTATTATAAATCGGTGACAACAAAACAAATTTAACTCAAATTGAAATTTTTGGTCCAAGATTTTTCTCGGTTTCCAGTTTGGCGCTGCATATAATATTTACCAACAAAAAAAGGAATTAACAGGTCAATTACAAACAACTGCAAAACTAAACAATTAAACAGTCTTTTCCTGAGTTTTGCCAAAATGACAAGTAGTTTGCAGTTGAATTACAAAATACAAAATTGAACAAAAAATTGCACGAATCGTGAATCACTGATGCGAAAAATGCGGGAAGGAGATCAGGGGAAAAGTTTCTGCAAAATCGAAGAAGGCAGCCAGAGGGATTCCAATGAGAATAGCAACAGAACTGATAATAATAATGACAATGAACGGCTCTGAACCAAATTTTCAGTCATCCAAAAATGTTTAACAAAATGTTGGTCGCAAGAGTGATTCCATGGTTGATTCGAACTCAGTTGATGAAAATAATACCAATGATCGTTTGTTAATACCAATTTATGAAAATAACAAGAAAATAATATCAATTTGTCAACAAAAAAATGTCCGGGCCGTAAATCACAGTGAAAAATTTGGAAGCGGGAACAGGCAAAATATCTAGAGAAGTTTTTCGAAAAAGACAGCGATAGTGCTTCCACTGTTAATTCGAACTGAACCGATAATTCTAACAACAATGATCGGCTCTGAGCCAAAATATCAGTCAGTCATCAAAATTTTAAAGAAAATGACCGAAGAAATACGCTAATGAAAACCTGGCCTTGAACCGCTAATAAAAAAACATTGGGAATGGGATCAGGAGCAAAACCTAAAAAAAAAACTCGAAAGAAGTAGCGAGTGATTCCATCGTTAATTCGAATTGCAATGATCATATTAAGGACAATGATTGGCTCTGAGCCAAAATTTTAGTCAAAAGCTTTAGCCAAACATTTAGTCAAAATTTGAGCTAAAAATATATTTTGACAAAAATTGTCCGGGACTGAAATCAATGATGGAACAATTCAGAAGCGGGAACAGCAGAAATATCTAGAAAGATTTGTCTAAAAAGTTAGCGAGAGGAGTTATATTGTTTGAACTGCACTGATTCTTACGTTCCCAGGAGCAGGAACAGAAAAAATTTCTAGCAAAGCACATCAAAAAAAGAAACAAGGGTTATTTTTTTTCGAACTGCACTGATATTACCAATAACAATGGTCAACTTGAAAAAAAGTAATCGGAACAAATAATATATAACAAAATCGCTGCAGAAATTTTACGGACTGTGTATCACTGCTTCAAAAATTGTGGGATCTGCAGTAAAATTAAATACAATGTAAATGATTTATTTGGAGGTTATTTTTTAAAAGTCAAGTTTAGTTCAACACTGCCTTTCATCAGTTACCGCAATGTGAGTTATTATCTTAGTATCTGCCAAGATCAATCTCTTTGTTTTGCGTGTCGAGTACAATTGCCCAAATTTATCGTTGATTCTGCCACTCGTCTTCATTCAGAGTTTTAGCGAGCCAAAAATTACAAGTTGATTCGCTGACGAATAACGGAGCTATTTCTTGCTTAGCCAACAAGCTGAGCAAAATCCTTTCCTGAAAGTGAAAGCTAGCTGGAATCTCAAAATACAGTCCACAAATCAGGTTGCGCACGACATGGTGCAGTCAGCTTCTCATAAACGAACTGATTTAGGTAGGCTTTCTGGGAAAAGCCAAGCACGGACCTTCCTCTCAAGTGAGAAAAATCGCGAACGCAATTTAAGTTAGCTCTTTTTTGCAAAAGAGAACATTACACTCTCACTGCTCGGCCCTCAACGCGAACAAGTTCAATTACCACTTAAAAGTATATACAACGACATCATTCATGGAGCTTCAGCACCAGCAGAATTCGATAGATGAGCCCAGAATGAGCAACTTAAGATGAATTGGTAATTTTGAGGTCAACAAATGGAGGATTTATATGGAGGAAGCCTTTATTAGACCCAGAAGTATCACATCTAACTGTTATGTATGCTTATATTGAGATAAAAGAGAGTCAATAGAGCATTTCTCTCGAACACAATGGTGAGTTAGGAAGTCAAGAAGATACTTTGATAAACGACCTAATTATAGCAAAGATGCAGAAAAAAATTCAACTGGAACTTTTGAAAGAAATTTCAGGAAACGGTCAACCTTGGACAGGAATTAGGATTGGCCATAGATATGGTAATCTGAAACAGGAACCAGCCACAAATATTCTGCTAGCCAATCCGCTCCGCAAGTGAACGCCATATTGATCCATTATCAAGTTGCCAACACGAATCAGAACCCAACCCACGAATCAAAAGGGTCAAAATTGCCCCTTTTGGTCTTCAAATCACAAGGATACAAGTATCGCAAAAAGCAAAACGAGCAGCAATTGTGGTTTACAGAATCACGTCTCTCGGAAAACTAAGTGTCCAATTCACAAGAAAATACCCGTTCTAATGTCAATGCTATCGATAATTGGGATAGTGCACCTTCATCAGACAATACAGTCATCGCTTTCTTCGATAGCAATAACAACTCTGAATGCGAGTCTGATTATGATAGTTCAGATGATAACATGGTTGCCAGCATCGCAAGCAAAACCTTAAAAACTGATCCCCGAAACACAACACTCAATATAGGCAATACAATTGCGGGACTTTTCATTGAATCAAGACGTGTTTTTATGATCCTGAACGAGTCATTAGATACCAAAATAAAGGAAAAATCCTCTCTCACACAATGGCTAATAACAGCACCTTGTAAAGGTATAAAAACTTTTGCCAAATAATCAATTCTTTTGACTGGAACAATACAGACTCCAGAGTAAAGTAACGGCTGGCGTAGAGAAAGTTGTGGTAGTACAGGATGAACTAAAACCTCTTTTTGGTCCATATCGTTGGCGTCGATATCTTTGGTCGGCCCCTGGCATCTCTGTCACTCAATCTCTAAACTCCAATGGCGATAGTATGGAAAACAACATCACAACACAATGTCCGTTCAACATCGAATAGCAAAACAATTTCAACAATTAATCTCATACATTTGTCGCTCAAAAAAGCATATTGTCAACGTCAAATTTCAAATAAATGTGTAACCTAAACAACAAGAAGGACGACGAGTACTCATTATTTTCAAGAATGATTCAACACTGAAATTAAAAAGTACTTAAAGATTGACGCATAGAAAAATTAAACAATTGTTCGGATCAAAAATTTGTATCACCCTTAGTCATCACTTTAAAAAGAGAACAAACTATATAATTAGCACTTGATTTCAAGACCTTTAAATGCCCAATATCGACACCTTAATGGATTCCCTTTGACAAACAATTACATATGACCAGACAGAACCTCATGATTAAATTCTTTTTCTACTAATTGATCTTAAATATGCATATAGGCAACAAAACCTGCACACTTAAACATCAAAATGTTGTAACTTCAACAATGTGAGTGGTGATATAACGGGCACGTACAGATTTAGAAATGGTTTCTATGGTCTCACTGATATGCCCGGCGAGTTCCAGAAAGCCAAGAATTACACTCTCATAGCTCTCCAAAAAGCTTTCCTCGGCGATATGCTAGCAGTATGTAAGGGCTCTGAAGAAGAACACTTCCAATTGGTTACATACTGTCTTTAAAAAACTAAAAATTATATTCAGATAATCATTGCATATATTTAGCAAAGTAACATTCTGCATAGTACAGATTCTCATGACCCGGATCTTATGCCATAAAAACTCGCATCGCTAATCACATTGAAAATATTCACTACAACATGCATTTCGAAACACGCGTTAAATGTGATGCCTCTCGCTCTGGCCTTGGGGCAGCTCTCGAGCAACTTAATTTTAACGGATGGAAACTCATATCATTCGCATCCAGATTTTTAAACTATAACAAAATCTATATTGTAAAAATGATTTAGAACTACTTGAGGTAGTTTGGTCCATCGAGCAGTTTAAAAATTATTTACGTGGTAACGATTTCTCAGTCATAACTGATCACCGGGCTCTTTTATCTAAACTTAATTAACACCAATCTAATAATCCTTGTAACAGTCTTTTGTCACGATGGGTAAATCGTTTTTTTTACCGTTTCAATTTAAAATAGAAAATCTTACCAGTGTTAAAAAGAGTTTAGTGGATTATATATTCCCAATACCAGATCAAGTAGAAAAAAGTGTGTCAGAAAAATTAGGCCCAATTGTTGCAATATTAGGCCCAATGCAGGAAACTCCAAATGATCGCCGTGCAATTGGCCTTGCAGAACGACTTACTAGTACAATAAAACCACGCCTTGCATGTAATAAAAAGTAGCACCTAAAATTACTATTTTTTTATACGTAAAACATCACTTGAATCATTAAAATAACAGCTCCACATATGTAAACAAGAAACAACCCAGATCTCGCAATTCGAGTCTGATTTTGGGCGTCGTGCTAATACACCGTGTAGTAATAATAGTACTTCACCTAAATATACTGATTTAGGCTATGGCAGAGTACTGAACACTTTTTATATGAAGAAACAGGTACCCCTAACGAACTTCAACCAGAGAATAACTGGTTAAAATATCGCAGCGATGATGAAGTCGAGAATAGCTTTTCCGCTCTACGTGACGCCAAAAGACGGAAGAAGCCGCTACGAACGACGAAAGTTGCCATCTAAAATTCTTAAATCAGATATACTATGCTGCGCAATAACTTCAAAGTAGAGAGCAGTCCAGTTAAAACCAGCCATAAAACGTTATCCTCAAAAGCGATCCAAGAACAACCTTGATGTTTCGTGTAAGTTCTGGCTCCTGGTTTTGTTTTAGAAAAAAAATGATCAATTGGGAAAATATACATCATTAATTCGCGAACCAGGAAGACTTAACGTAAAAGTTGTCATCAGTGATATTGCAAAATTCGGGACACGTGAAAAACGCGGAAGGAAATTTAGTCTATATATCAACCAACGTGGTCCTCAATAACTCAAGGAAACAACCGAACTCAAAACTACGACTCAAACAAAAGAGCTGCTATGAGTTCAGAAGAGAGCGAAGATGAAGCATCGAACGAGATAACACGGGTAGCATTTCAGCGGCCTGTTCAAACAATGCCAGCGCAATGTGAGTAAGCATGCCAAAAGTTCCATTCACTATTGCACCTCAAAATTCAGCCATCGACGAGGTTCAACCATCAAACCCGGCTTAAAGATTAATTGATCCCCCTGTCCACTTGTTCGCCTCAAGAGGCACTTCAACAATTTTCCACTCGATCTGGAAAACGAATTTGACGCAGTTTGAAAAACTATGGCGTTGATAAAGATAATTCATCAGGGGAGTCGACCAACTCCTGTCCTCTAAGTTGAAAGAACCCTAGATGGCAAAAAACAGCAAAAGACATCGAGTCGCATCGACCGAGCGTTATGCGATCCATCCTAGACACTGCATCAAAGTTGGACGCATTTCAATTACAAATCCGCTCACTTACTCGTTAATCGAAATAGTATATCCAACTGACCTAAAATTTTGCCCCGCAGATCACAGTGCGGATGTTATTGGGATATAGGTTTTGGTGAGGAACATCTTCCCGGAAATTGAGCTTAGAGTTAAAAACTGCGAAAACTATCTGAATCTTATTAATATTACCAGCTATTCAAAACCACCATATATGTTTTTAATTTTGTTAAACCAGTGAATAATTATATTTTTTTTATCAATATCGTTATTTAAATTTCAGTTTGTGCAAATTATTTTTTGTTAAAAAGAGGGTTGTGTCAAACATGATATCTAAATTTTTAATCTAGTGCAGTTAAAATCAATAAAAAGTACTTAATTTTTACGGAAGTCAAATTTTAAGAGTCAAGTTCAACTAAACAGTACCCTCGTAAGTTAAAATTTTCACATGTATGTCCGCTGTTCAAATTCTCGCTTTGGGAATTATTATTAGTTCATGAATCTTAGTGTCTGCTATGATCAATCTCTTTGTTTTGCTTCTCGTGTACAGTTGCCCAAATTATTGTTTACAGATAATTGTGCCACTCTTGTCCACCCACAGATATAGCGAGCCAAGATCTACAAGTTGATTCGCTGGGCGAATAGGGGGCTACTTTTTGCTACGCGAATGCGCTGAGCAAAATCCCTTCCTGTAATTGAAAGCTAGCACGAGTCTCGGAATCCAGTACACAAATCAAACTGGGTACGATTATCTGAAGAAACGTTATGAAGAAGGTAGAGAGAGTGACTCCATTGTCGATTCAAACTGAGCTGATGACAATAGTATTAATGGCCGCAGAAGTAACGTAGCGGCCATAAATAGCAAAGGAACAATGTGGGACTGGAAGCAAGAGTGATATCTAGAGATTTTTTTCGAAAAAAGCAGAGATAGTGATTCCATTGTAAATTCAAACTGAATTGATAATACTAAATCACAATGATCGCCTACGAACCAAAATATTAGACAGTGACAAATATTTTTCAATATGACCGTAGAAAAATTTTTCTGGCCGTAAATTATCAATAGGAAAAACTTTCGTAGAGGTACAGGAGAAACATCAAAAAAGAGTTTCCGAAGAAGGGAGCGAGAGTGATTCCATTGTTGATTCGAACTGAGCTGATGAAAATATTTTCAAGGATTGTGTCTGAGCTCTCAGTTAGCTGCAAATACTTTTAAAGCAAGCCACAGAAAAAAAAGGGCCTGGCTATTAAATCTTTGATGGGAAAAGTTTGCGTACATGAACACGAGAAATACTTGAAAACTTTTATTGAGGAATATAGAGAGAGGGATTCAATTGTTAATTCGATTTGAAACAGATCTGTTAACCAAATTTCCAGTCACCTACAAATGCATTTTGAACAAAATGAGTAGTATAAACACTGGGTACGGAAAGTCCGCGGGCAGACCAGAGATTTTGTTTGGGTTGAAATTTACCAAAATTTGACCACCCCCCAAAATTGAAAGAATTTGTCTCTGTAGTTCTTAATTCTGATAAATCACACGACTCTATGTATCATTGAGTTTCAAAAACGATATCTCCTCTTTGAACGTTATCAGAATTCTTAGATGAACGAATTTTGTCAGAAAAAACTTTTTGAATTTGAAATATCTTTTCATCTGAGCTGTTTTCATTTTGGGAGAAACACTTAATTGGCAAAGCGGTCAACTAAAAATTGGCAAAACCGTATTAGGCAAATGCACTTGAAAAAACCTGTCTTAGTCTCTAGTGATTTGATTCGAATTCAAGAGACTTATACAGAAATAAAAATCAAATTTCCTAAAAAATCAGCAAGGTTAATCTATTCTGTTGCAGCCTGTGAGTACTTCAGTGGTTTTGATTGATAAATTTGATTAAAAAAATTGCGTTAAAACTGAGGCCATATGGTGGACTCATTGGAATTGATAACTCGTCATGGGACAAGTATCTGAATCATTTTAGAAGGCTCCGTTTGCAGGCTATTCTGCATGATGCCGGAGGCTTCCTTCACGAATTTTACAAGATGGGTCCCGGTTATTCCCATATGATCCTTTGCAAGATAAACTGTTGCTTCAGTGGACACATGACAGAATTCTTATTTTGCTTATATTTAAAAATTTTTTCAAGTGTCATGTATTTCAGTCGATACAATGCTAACGAAAAATTCAGTTTTGCTCGACCCGGAGGTACTTCGAAACATTTACATTTTCATCAAAGAACTTGGCGTGGTGTGTTCAGAGGAATAAAACGACTGTACTTTGTTTAAACCACCAAGAATATTTGAATATTTGTCTTTTGAAGAAAAAAGAGCTTTTACATGGTTGACTAGAAATCTTCATGGTATTGATTGGAACGCAGGAACTTATCTATTTATTTCTCACAAATTTGTCAGAGCATTTTTTTGAGAAACCACAAAGACCACCAGTTATAGACTTAAACGACCGCGGTGGTCCAAATATTGCAAATATAAAGAACAAAACAAGTTTTTCGAACCATTTTCTCCGGCTGAAAAGAGCGTTTGGGAAATCACTGTGCTCGAAAGAAATTTGTTTTTCATTTAAAGTGGTTAACAATGAAAAAGCTATTGATCAGGTTGAAGGCTGCGCCGTCTCAGAATTCAACGATCTGTGCTTGGATAACGACAACGGGATCACTCAACGTATCTAAAAAGAAAGTTGAAGCAATCGCGTCAGGCAGCCATTGATTTCTCAGAAAAATTGACATTAGCTTGACTGAGGACAAAAATCGTTTCATAATTCACCTTATATTTTACTTGGAGCCATACTTTAGGTGGAAAAAAAATTAAATTTTGAAAATTTGCATAAGAACGGAAGCTCTCAGGAATCTTTAAAAAACGAAATCAATCGATGTTAGGAAATTTTCTCAACAACAAACAATCTATATATGATAATAAAGTTTTAATTTTTTTTTGTTTCACCAATGTTTGTTTTGCGTGCAACAAAAAATTAATTTTGTTTTCATTCTCCTTAACACTGGAAGAACTTAAGATTGATCAGATTGACAAACTTTACGTTTAAGATAAATAAAGCAGCAATAATTCAACAAAGAATTTTTGTAACGAAGTTACTTTACAACGATCAGAGGTTGTGTTTATTGTTCAGATGATTGTAATTCTCATTATGATATCGATGTTCAATAAAAAATTTAGAGTACAAGAAATCACAGGTGAGGAAACATCACCTGGATTTCAATTTTATCACGTTTAGTCGACTATATCCTACCTAACCCAAAATCTTGAAATAAATAATTCCAACAAAGCATAGAACTTTTTTGACAGTAGCAGTACCCACGGGTTGTGGTAAAACAGAATTGATATTCAAAATGCTTCAAGGAAAAACATGGTTTCCCCAAATTTGACAATGTTCTACTCTTGTATAGAGAAATGCAAGCAACTTACGTGATGTTTGAGCAAAAGTTGGGAACAAAATTTAAAACATTAGTGCATTCGAAATTGACCAAACTAGTGAAATGAGTTTGATTATTTAAGACGATTCATTTGAAGAAATTTTAAATGACAATAGTTGGTCGAAATCGCCACTGCAGAATACCACAGAAACATACATGTTATAAAGATTAAACATAATCAAAATTTACCAAGAAAGTAGATGGTTCAATGCTATTGATTTGAATACAACTCACCTCATTTTATTTAATTCAACTCGCTATGTCCAGCAAGTTGATATTTTGGATAACAGCTGCATCATGTTTATTTTGAAGACACTGTTATGAATTTGCGGTAAAAGAAGCTTGAGGCCATTTGCTTGTTGATCTGAAACAAAAAACATCTGACTGCTTGAGATATTGTTCCAATATCTCTGACCCAGGACCAACGGTGTTTTATATTCCGACAGCAGAAATTTACAGCGAAAAAAAGGTGAATGAAATTTAAAAAGTTCTCTACGCTGAAGGAAATGGAATCATTGACAGCATCACAGCTACGTAAATAGCTCTACAGTGCCAAAAACGATGTTTTCTTGGTTTTGAGCCAGTGTCTCTATAATGTTTTTAAAGGAAATGTAGATGTAAAGGTTAAAAACATTGTGCAATATGGGAAAGTACGCATATTAATTCTCTAAAGGAACACTTCAATGGAAAAAAGAAGAGTAGATTTCGATCACTTCATCCAAAAAAGGACTTTTTAGAAAACGAGAACCATGAAAAACAGAATATACAAAACAAAGACCTTTCTTGCGAGATAAAACTCGGAAAAAGTCTTTATTTTTTTACTGCCATTAATGTAAACACGTGCAAAATAAATTTCGATTTGATTGAATAGTCGACAAGGACTGCAATTGATGATGAAGAAAAGCTACGCAATGTCAACAAACTAGTAAATCTACTGGCTTCATTTTTCCTTTACAATTTATAGCAACCAAAGGAAATTGACCATGACAAATACTTTAAACCTCTGGATACCCTCAGTTCAAATAAGACTCTAGTGACAAATAGTAATGCCAAAGCTGCGTTCAATACAAATACAAATAAACCATCCAAAGAAAGAGTCACCCCTTAAAACCAATCAGAAACCTAAAACGCATAAAAAACGCACTCGAGAAAAAGACATTAAACAAATTAGTGTCATATTTACTGACGAAAAGGAAGATCTTTAAACCACAAAAAATATATCAAAACGTTTCTTATTATTCAGCAATTCCAAACAATCCCCACATGCAGGACAAAAGTGCTCAGCTGTCAATTCTAAAAAGATTTCGATCATTATATCCAAAAGAGTTTTAGGAAAAATGAGGATCCTTAAAAACAGAATCCACAAAACAAAATCCTTTCTTGAAAGTTGAACATCTGAAAAACTTCATTTATTGATGCCAACAAAGTATGCAAAGTCTGCAAAAAATATTGAATTGATTGAAAGGTCGACAAGTAATGTAATTGAGGATGATGAAAAAATACGCGTTGATAACAAACCAGAAAAATCATCGGTTTCTCTTTTACTTTACAATTTACAGCAACCAAAATAAAACTTGACGATGACAAATGTTTTAAACTTCTCGATATCCTCAGTTTGAATGAAAGTTCAATGAGTAATAGTAATCCCAAAGCTGCGATCACTGCAAATATAAAGAAAACCTCCAAAATAAACGTCATACCTCAAAACCAATCAGAAGCCCAAACACATAGAAAGCACAATCAAAAAAGACTTTGAACAGGACTGTGACATCTTTAAAGACAAAAGGAACGATTTGAAACCACAAAAGAAGATCAAAACAACTCTTATTATTCTGCAGTTTTAAACCCTTCAAACATACAGGACAAAACTGCTCACTTGTCAACTCTTAAGAGATTTAGATCATTACATCCAAAAGAGGAGTTTTGTGAAAATGAGGATTATAGATCAACATAATATAGAAAACAAAAACCTTTCTTGAGAGAAAAACTGGAAAAAAGTATTACCGCCAGAAAAGTATGCATTTGCTGACAAAAATTCTTGATTTGATTGAAAGTCGACAAGGTTTGTAATTGATGATGATGAAAAGGTACGCGTTGATAGAAAAGAAACAAACTTATTGACTTCACAATTATTCTATAACTTACAGCAACCAAATAAAAAACTTCACGTTGACAAATAGTTTAAGCTTCTCGATATCCTCAGTTTGAATGAAAGTCCAAGAGAAAATAGTAATGCCAAAGCTGCAATCAGTACAAATATACAGACACTCTCCAAAATAAACGTCACCCCTCAAAACCAATCAGAAGCGCAAACGCATAAAAAACAATCAAAAAAGACTTTAAACAAGATAGTGCCAATTTTACCAACGAAAAAGAAGATCTTGAAGCCAAAAAAAGATCAAAACAACTCTTATTATTGAGCTTTTTGAACAATTCAAACAAAAAGGACAAAAGTGCTCAGCTGTGAATTCTTAAGAGAATCCATCATTACATCCAAAAGTGGAATTTTTGAATAATAGGATCATGGAACAAGAGAATATTAAAAAAAAGCTCTCTTGAGAGAAGAAATTCGGAAAAAATTATGTATTACAACCAACAAATTATGTACGTGCTGGAACACTTCTTAATTTGATTGAAAGGTCGACAATGTCTGTAATTAATGATGATGAAAAGGTATGGGATAATAATAAACCAACAAAATTATTGGCTTCACTTTTGCTTTACAAATTAATGCAACCAAAAAATTTGACAATAACAATTACTTAAATCTTCTCGATATCCTCAGTGTGAATGAAAGTCTCGTGATAAATGGCAATGCCGAAGCCACAATCAGGAAAAACATGCTTAAACCCTCCAAAAAACAGTCACCACACACCAACAAAAGACGTTGAACAAGATTGCGAAAGAACAAGATTACTGAGGGAAAAGAAGGATTTGAAACCACAAAAGAAGATCAAAAAAACTCAGCAATTTGAACAATTCAAACAAAAAGGACAAAAGTGTTCAGTTGTCAATTCTTAAGAGATTCCAATCATTACATCCAAAATATGAATTTTATTAAAATGAGCATCATGAAACAACAGAATATACAAAACAAAGATCTTACTTGAGAAAAAGGTTCTAAAAATAATTTTTACCGCCAACATAGTAAGCACGTGCTGTATAAAATCTTGATTTGTTTGGAATTTTGACCAGGTTTATAATTGATTATGAAGAAGAGGTAAGCGTTGATAGCAAACCAACAATTTTAACGGTTTCACTTTTACTTTACAATTTACAGCAACCAGAGAAGCCTTGACAATGACAGTTAAATTGAACTTCTCGATATCCTCAGTGTGAATGAAAGTCCAGTGATAAATAGTAATGCCAAAGCTGCGATCAGGACAAATAAACATAAAACATCCGGAAAAAAAGTCAGCCCTCAGCAACAATCAAAACCCAAACACATGAAAAACACACTCCAAAATAGTATTGGCGATAGCGAAGACATTTATTGAAGATAGCGAATCCGAGGAAAAGAAGAGTTGTTATTCTTCCTCAGAGTAAATGCAATTTTTTCGAGTCTAAATACACCTATTGTTCTGCGGCATATGGTCGTAGAAAGGACAGCGCTCATTTAGAATCAATATTTTTTGAATTCAAAAAACATAGCTGGCAGATTGTCAGAAAATAGCCGCAATAGCTTGGTGGATCTGCAGACTCAAAGAGATAGTAAAAAAACTTACCAAAAATACCTTTTTTGTTAAATGTTGTGATGTTTTATTTTTTCATTAGGAAATTGTTCATCTTAATGCTACTTCTATCCACTGCTCTCAGAAAACCTTCAATTAGAGTGGAACACACTTGACCTTATCTCTTTGAAATAAAGTGAAGAAAAGTCAGTTTTAGAGTGAGGAAGTCATTTTTCAGAGCGAGGTAAAACACGCGTGACCAAAAAACCTTTTCACGCAAATGAACAAAAAAACTCGCTCTTACAAGAGTGAAAGAAGACGTCACGCAAGCACTTCACTTAAAACTGCATGAACAAATGAAGAAATCTTCTCGATATCCTCAGTGTGAATGAAAGTCTAGTGATAAATGGCAATGCCGAAGCCACGATCAGGAAAAATATGCTTAAACCCTCCAAAAAAACAGTCACCACACACCAACAAAAGACGTTGAACAAGATCGCGAAACCTTTACTGAGGGTAAAGAAGGATTTGAAACCACAAAAGAAGATCGAAAAAACTCAGTAATTTGAACAATTCAAACAAAAAGGACAAAATTGTTCATCTGTCAATTCATAAGAGATTCCAATCATTACATCCAAAAGATGAATTTTATTAAAATGAGGATCATGAAACAACAGAATATACAAAACAAAGATCTTACTTGAGAAAAAGGTTCTAAAAATAATTTTTACCGCCAACAAAGTAAGCACGTGCTGTAAAAAATCTTGATTTGATTGGAAAGTCGACCAGGTTTATAATTGTTTATGATGAAGAGGTACGCGTTGATAGCAAACCAACAATTTTAACGGCTTCACTTTTACTTTACATTTTACAGCAACCAAAAAAGACTTGAAAATGACAGTTAAAATAAACTTCTCGATATCCTCAGTGTGATTGAAAGTCTAGTGATAAATAGTAATGCCAAAGCTGCGATCGGGACAAAAAAACAGAAAATATCCGGAAAAAAAAGTCAGCCCTCAACAACAATCCAAACCCAAACACATGAAAAACACACTCCAAAAAAACTTATTGGCGATAGCGAAGACATTTATTGCAGATAGCGAATCCGAGGAAAAGAACAGTTGGTATTCCTCCTCAGAGTGAATGCAATTTTCTCGAGTCTAAATTCGCCTATTCTTTTGCGGCATAAGTCGTAGAAAGGACAGCGCTCATTTAGAATCAATATTTTTTGAATTCAAACAAACATAGCTGGCAGATTGTCAGAAAATAGCCGCAATAGCTTCGTGGATCTGCAGTCTCAAAGAGATAGTAAAAGAAACCTACAAAAAAGTCCTTCTTTGTTAAATGCTGAGATGTTTTATTTTTTTATTAGAAAATTGTTCATCTTAATGCTACTTCTATCAACTGCTCTCAAAAAACCTTCAATTAGAGTGGAATACACTTGACCTTATCTCTTTGAAATAAAGTGAAGAAAAGTCAATTTTAGAGTGAGGAAGTCATTTTCCAGAGCGAGGTAAAACACGTGTGACCAAAAAACCTTTTCACAAAAAAACTCGCTCTTACAAGAGTGAAAAAAAAACGTCACGCAAGCACTTCACTTAAAACTGCATGAACAAATGAAGAAAAAGCGGACTTAGAATGAATGTGACGTCATAAGGCTGCGACAAAAATCTTCACGACGAAAAAAAACGTAGCCGGAAGAATTCCAGCTGCAACTAGATAATTATACTAAACGCATTCTAGAAAATTATTCTAAACATTTGAGAAAAACTGAAACTATCCCGAGAAAAATCACTGACGAAAACTTACACACCAACTGAAAAAAATTATGTTTAAATGCGACTCCAAAATCAAAAACGATTGGTAAAAACCCTCTAGTAACAAGTAGTTTGTAACTAAATATTAGCAATTAACAGAAAAGTTTACAAAAACGGTTTCACAAAAAAAGTGAAAGGATATGAGGACGGGCAAAACCTAAAAGCAATATTCTCTAAAGAAGTTTCTAAAAACGCTCAATAAAATTTCTAAAACAATAAAGCGCAAAAATATTAAAGAATTTTTTATCTTGCATTAGTCAACTACACCTTGTTTGACGTAGCGGTAAAAATCCACAAAATAAAAAGAACAGAAAAGACCAACAAAAAAATCACAAAATTGTTTAACTTAATGAAACAAGTTTCTAGTTAGCTTTCAAGATGTTTAGCTTTCAAGATTCTTTACACCCATTATTCGACAAAAGTTTTCTTCAAATTTTCTCCAATATCAGTCGCTCATCCAAAACAGAAGCAAAAAAATCAGACGACTAATGGAAACTGCCAAGAAAAAAAACCTGAAAAATCAAAAATTGTCAAATTTATTTTTAGTGAAAAATGCCATGTCTTGATTTGACGAGTCGCCTCAAAGAAACAACACCCCTAAAGCATTTCATAAGAGTTGATCAAGAAAAATTATGAGAAGCGTAAGAACAGAGCAAGTAGGCAAAATCAAAAAATAGTAAACAAAACATTGGCAAAAAGTTGAATGAGTATAACCAATTTTTTTTAAAAAAAACTCTGGAAAAACTGTCGATCAAAATGAGAGACCACCAGAATAATTAAAGAAACCCTTAACAACCACACTACTTCGCAAATGTTATAAAAATGAAAATATAGAAACTACGAGTAGAGTGCAAAATAGTTTAAAAAAATGAAAATTGAGTATCAGGCTTCAGATGATCCAAACACACTACCATTTGTTGAAAAAATTATGAGAAACATTATTGGTTGAAAAAATTGGAGTCTGGTAAAAAATAAACTTCTCTACGTGATCAAAAAAATTTGCTTGGTTAGCAAAAATTTTCCAACTTTTTTTCAGCTCTGTCAGAAAAAGATCTAAAAAGTTCTCCACCTCTCTTCTCTATGATCTTGAATTCTTTCTTGCATTTATATATTCAGCAATCTTGGCTGAAAAACTTTACAGTCATCCTTCTTTATAGATTTTTTTAAAAAAACAGAGCTTCGCGAAACTAAAATATTTTGTAAAATAATGTCAAAACATTGAAAGATCATTTAAAATTATCTAAATTCTAATTAAGAAACAAATTGCCATTCACGTTCAAAACTAAACCTCAAAATTTCGTTGACTTCTACTAATAAAAGCCAAAATTAAACAAACAGCAGAAAAAATTGGACAAAAGTTGCACGAAAATTATTAGTATGTGTACAATTTTATAAAACAAAAAACTCTAGGCCTTCAAAAGTTGTTCAAAGCCCGCATTGTCAAACGAACTTTGCCATACAATTTGATTTTTCAGAAAAAACTCCGCTCAAAGTTCCAAATATGAAGAAATTTAAATGAGAAAAATGCAAAAATCAACATTAAAATTGAGAATTGTGCCAATTTTACTTTCGAGACAAAGAATTATTAGGCTATGCAAAACCTTTTTCTCAATTTCAGAAACTCATAAAACAATGCAGCATCGATCAAAAACTATTTCTACAAAAAAAACCTAATTACAACAAATGCTTGCGCCACTCAATGCGCCGTTATATCAAAAGCATTTTTCGAAGTCAAAAGTCATTCACTGAACGCAGCGCATGATCAGAAAACTTATCTCGCTCAGCAAAAATCTGTTCAGCATGACAGCTTTTCTCGCTTTAGCTTTTAGGTGAAAACGACGCATGAACAAATCTACTTCATTTAAAATCATATCCGGCAGATTGCCGGAAAATAGCCGACGTTGATTCCCATAACCCTATTAGGATTGAAAGAAGAGAAAATATCAACAAAAATTGATATCTGTATAAAAACATTTCTAAGTGCGATTTATTTTGATTTCATTTTTTAATTGAACATACTTCTGTCTTTCAGCGAGAGGTTACAGGGTCTAGTAACATTACCAATAAGCATTATCGATAGTAACTAAAACTTATGAGAACAAAGTTCAAGTACCGGGCATCTAAAAATGGGCTTTATGGGTTGATCCCGTTTCTATTTCTGACTTCGATTTTTTAAACCGACTCTCTTCATTTTGAATTTCTTTGCTGAGCAGCTGCTGTTTAAAAGGACTTTGAGCAGAATGACAGAAGAGTGAAACTAGCCTAGAGAAGTCAAAAAGATTTCACGCAAAATGTCGAAACATACCTGGCAGATTGACGGAAAATAGCCGCCGTTGATTCCAATAAGCATGATTGGGATTGAACGAATAGAATATATTGAAAAAAAAGATTTTTGTACAAAAACATTTTTTAAGTCCGATTTATTTTGATGGTATTTCGTAGTTGAACATACTTCTGTTTCTTAGAGAGAGGCTACAGGGGCTACTATCAACACCAATAAGCATTAGAGGTGGTAACTAAGACTTATAGGAACGACGTTGAAATAGCGGGCATCTAAAATTGGCCTTTATGGGTTTATCACGTTTCTATTTCTGACTTCAATTTTTTATACCGACTCTGTTCATTTTGAATTGCTTTGCTTAGCAACTGATGTTCAAATTCAATTTTAGCAGAATGAGAGATACTAGCCTAGAGAAGTCAAAAAGATTTCACGCAAAATGTCGAAAAAGCGGCAAAATGGTAAAGCGAAAAAAAGTTCGACGAAGTAAAAAAAATAGGAGCGCTATAATAGCCGGCTAAGATGAGGGCGGCTATTAAAAAGGTAGAAGACCAGTGCTCCTCTTCGAGTCAAGAGGCCAATAATAGCCTTAGCTATCTCTTCGCGGCTATCAAACGCGAACACTGCGATATAACTCCACTCAGCTTACAGCTTCGCAGCTATCAAAACATTCGACAATAAAAAAATTGAAACGAGGGCACATGCCGTCCTGTTGCTCTCGTAAATTTTCCTGTGGAAGTGAGGTTGATGGGGATCCAAATTGCCAAGTGGAGGAGGGTTGACGGGATGAAATCTGGGAAGTGAAGAGGCGCGGGGGGGGGGTGGATTGAACTCTAATACCCGCCCTTCACACCATGAATTTTTCGCTCTCCACTTTATGCCCTCTGGGCTTTACCTGCTCATTTCGATTTTGTGGTTAGAAGAATGCAACAAAAAATCGGTCAAACAAAAATCGCGGGATTAATATAATCACTGCAAACTTCGTTTGAGAGCAATTAAGACGGTATCTAAATTGATAATTTGAAATTAGGTACCGAAACTGGATAAACTGACATGCCTTCGTGGCGTGATGTTCTTGAGGCAAAATTAATATTTCCGCTGCAAATCTCTTACGCGCTTTCATATTTTGTTGGTCGAATGAACTCTGGCGAACGATCAAAAATTTTCCTGAATTATTTTTTTATTTGGCAATTGTATTAACAAAATGTACATATTGGCAATTTAGATATTTACAAATTCTATGCTGATGAAACTCAATCAATTTATATATTCAAATATTGACTTCAAACATTCCCAATGTACAATTATATTTGTTTGCTTGTTGAGGTGAAATAGACCAGTTTTTTAGCAGCCCACTAAAAATTGAAACTAGTGGAGTCTTGTAAGAGACCCCCGACAATCAATTAATCACGGTAAATGGTGTCTAATGTTTCTAAAGGAACTGTCCCGCTTTCCTCCCTTGAACAAAACTTTTGTTTTCATCGCCAAATGTGGACAAAATGAAGCATGTTTTTGCAGTTGGTTTTTACAGCCTCTTAAGAGATGGAACTAGCCATAACAATTTGTATATACCATTATAAAAGCATAAAAATGCCAATTATGCAGGTTCAATCTACCACGGGGGGAGGGGGGGGGGGGGGGGGAGGGGGCAGTTCCGTACTACAAGGGGATTTCTACGCCTGTGGAGGTGCGCTGCTTCTGCGACTAAGGCATGCCACATAGACCCATACAGAGAAGACAGAGTTGGGGTATGCATGTAAGTAGACAGCCAGGGCAAATTCCACATCACTTCCCGGGGCCAGATGGACACCTGTGCTGTGCACTTCATCCAAAATGGCCTGCATTGTGGTCAGGGGCATGTTGATTGGGAACCCACTTACCTAATATAAAGTCACAATTTACAAATAAGTTATGAGAACTAAAATCAAGTCTTCTGTCATTATCATTGTTCAACTGGAGCAACTCTTCATTAAGCTTTTTATTTACAAAATCTCTTAAGCATCTTGTCTCTGGAAATGACTCCTCTGGCTATTGGAAACAGAAACAAAGCCGACTAATGTCGGAGGGATTGCTACCAAACGACAGTCGGAGGTGGCTTTCGTAGTAGCTAAGGGATCTTATGCATCGGTGCCTCCCACCCCCCGTTACAGAGCACAAGCCAATACCTATATAAAAATAGTGGCGTGCACCAAATTGGATGGGCGGATGGTCAAAGTTTTTAAAATTGACCTTGAAATAATTAAATTAAACCTTGAAGAAAAGTGCAATTAGACTACCAATGCTCTAAAAGCTGTACAAGATAGTGCCCTCGGGCTTTACCAATTTGATCTCGTTTGTGACGACAAAATGTCAGATGTTCCGACAAAAAGCTGATCAAGCTTCCTGAGAGCTTCGTTCAAGCTTCACATAAACAGGGATCCATTCTGTCCCCCCCCCCCCCAATCTTAGTGGGCATATATCAAATACGCCCCCAGGCTCCCGTGCTGTTTTTTTACATAGTAACATGCTATTTTAACAACACCTAGAATTTAATGGAGGGGGGCATAAAAAACACGGCGGGAGGGGGACAGAAAAGAGCGTTAAACAGTACTAGCCTGGTGCTGATCTAAGATGGCCTTGAGGCTCTCCTGATGCTTTTGGTTGTTTGAAGAGGTGCGACTGCTCTCAAGTTTAGGAAGGAGGTCTCTGAACTTGATCTGACAATGTCTGTTCCACCTTGTCACATACCTCGGTCTCCATTCCATCAGTTTGTCACGCACTTTGCGCTCAATTCTGTAACAATTACATAATACTTAACCCAAAGCCAAATCGAACTATTAGGAAATGTCATGAATATTCGCTAACTCGAATATTTTGCAAACTCAACGATTGCAACAAATTACATTATCTCACTGCACGTATCGTGACGCCAGGAATTACATCGACGTTTTTTAAAAAGAATTCTAGTACATGAACTATGAAAAATCTACTAGTTAGCTAAGAACCTAACTTGCCTTACACATGCTAACTTTTCAAACAATAATAACTTTTAAACACAGCTGGCAGATTGCCAGAAAATAGCCGCAATAGCTTCGCAGATCTGCAGTCTAAAAGATTTTAAAAAACAGACTAAAAAATCAGTCTTTTCATTAAGAAAGGAGATTTTGAAATTGTGATTACAAATCATATAACCTATTGCTGCTTCTATTAGCTGTTCTTAAACAACCTTCAATTAGAGTGATATACACTCACTTGACCTTATCTCTTTCAATTAAAGCCAAGAAAAAGTCATTTTCAGAGTGAGAAAGTCATTTTTGAGAGTGAGGTAACTCACGTGTGATCGAAAATTTAATCATGCGGATCAACAAAAAAAATCGCTCTACTTAGAGTGAAAAATGACGTCACTCAAGCAATTCAGTTGAAATTGCATGAAAGAATGAACAAAAAAAGCAGATTTGAAATGGTTGTGACGTCATTTGGTCGTAAAAATCTTGACGAAATAAAAACATAGCTGGCAGATTGCCAGAAAATAGCCGCAATAGATTCGTAGATCGGCAGTCTAAAAAACAGTAAAAAAGACAGATAAAAAAAATTGTCTTTTGATTGAAAGCTTATCTGTTATATTTTGATTAAAAATCTGTATAAGTTATTGCTGCCTCTATTAGCTGATCTCAAATAACCTTCATTTAGAGTGATACACACCCATTTGACCTTATCTCTTTGAATTAAAGTAAATAAAAGTCAATTTCAAAGTGAGGAAGTCATTTTTGAGAGTGAGGTAAGTCAAGTGTGACCAAAAATTTAATCACGCGAATGAACAAAAAACTCGCTCCACTAAGAGCGAAAAATGACGTCACGCATGCAATTCAGTTGAAATTGCATAAACGAATGAACAAAAAGTGGCTGTGACGTCATATGGTCGTAACAAAAATCATGACGACGAAACAAAAAAAAACCAAGAGAAGGCCAATAATAGCCCCAGCTATCGCTGTGCGGCTATTAAAAAACATAGCAGCACAAGTCCAGACGTACAATTCAAAGAAATTTCATTGACTAAACAAAAAACTAGATCTAGAGCGGACTATGAGTACATTGGGAAACCCGTTTCTAAAAAAAATCAGATAAAAATTAATAAAAAAAACAGAAAATCAATGTCAAAATGTGGATAAAAAACCACTAGCGAGAAATGGAAATTTGGTTCAAAGAGAAAACTAGGCCAAGAATTAAATATAAACTGATTGAGAAAACCAATTAGAAAAAAACGGATAAAAAAATCAAATCAAAAAACAGTAAAAAAAAACAAAGTGAAATTGCCGCATGTGAACAAAAAACCACTAGCCGGAAAGCGATTTTTGTTCAAACACCGTTTTCTCACTCTAGCTTAAAATTATAGCGAAAACTTTCACGCCGCAAAACCACTCACTTTTTCGCTCTATTTCCTGTTTCGGCGTGACCAAAATCACTACTCCAATTTGACTTCAGACATCATGAAAATGTGGGAACAGATCTCAAAACATAGCCGGAAGAATTCCGAAAACGACTCGAAGGAGAAAATCCCCCATACTTATGACTAAACAAGCAGAACAACTATTAGGGACCCGGAACCTCCACAAATGCCATAAAAAATTCAAGGAAGAATAGAAACGGCATAGAAAAACAAATTTAAAAAAAAATAGAAAAATTTAATGACTTTTTAATAGTACAAGGAAACATAAAGCCCAATAAAGTTACCTTGCAATTAGAGAAATGAAAAGCTCGCAAAACAATGGGAAGTCATAAAAGGTTAAGAAACTTGTCTAAGATTCTTAAAAAAAACTGCAAAAAAAACAAGAAAAATGGTTTAAAATTTCTCAACTTTTCTATCAATTTTCCTAAGAAAATATTATTTATACCAAGAACACTTTAGTCAATTGGTATCTGAATATTCCTTAAGTAACAAACATCTAATCAAATCCCACTTAAAGCATTTAAACAAAAAACAGGCAAAAATTCATTAAATTTCGTCTAAAAATCAGAAAAACTGATCAAAAACCTCCAAATTAGCATCAAACTCAAATTAACTACTTGAAACCTTCAATTTCTGTCAAACTTAAAACAAAGTTAAAACTAATACAATATCATAATCAAACCTCATAACCATCAAAAGTTGTAAAAACTGCTTTTAAAAGCCGCACGTGAGCAAAAAAATTTCGCTCGCTTAGAGAAATTTTTTTACACATCAATTTCTCGCTCTCTCTCTCTCAAAAACAGCGGTATGAACAAAAACCACTCTCTTTCCGCTCCGCTCTTACATTTTGTTCAGCACCAAAATCAATCGAAATTTTTTCTCGCATTTCATATCCCGCTTCAAAAATCACTCCAATAAAATTGATTAAAAAAAGGACTTCTCCAATACTCCTCTTCGAGTCGTGAAAAAGACAGCGCCCCAATACAATTCAAATTCTTTGAATTGTAAAACCAAGAGAAGGCCAATAATAGCCCAAGCTATCGCTGTGCGGCGATTAATAAAAGTATTGCATTTCATGAACGATGAAAAAATTCATTGAAAGCATCTTACCTAATCTTCCAGATAAAAATTCCGCAATTACTTTTGCTAATCTCTTTAAGGCGTAAAACACAACTACTTAAAACAGTAAATAGATTATGGAAGGTGAAAAAACATAGCTGGCAGATTGCCAGAAAATAGCCGTCAAGTTGTTCAAACACCAATTTCTCACTCCACTTTAAAGGCATTTTGAAAACATAGCTGGCAGATTGCCAGAAAATAGCCGCAATAGATTCGTAGATCGGCAGTCTAAAACAAACAGTAAAAAAAACAGACCAAAAAAATTGTCTTTTCATTGAAGGCTGATCTGTTATATTTTGATTAAAAATCTGTATAAGTTATTGCTGCCTCTATTAGCTGATCTCAAATAACCTTCATTTAGAGTGATACACACCCATTTGACCTTATCTCTTTGAATTAAAGTAAATAAAAGTCAATTTCAAAGTGAGGAAGTCATTTTTGAGAGTGAGGTAAGTCAAGTGTGACCAAAAATTTAATCACGCACATGAACAAAAAAACTCGCTCCACTAAGAGCGAAAAATGACGTCACACATGCAATTCAGTTGAAATTGCATGAACGAATGAACAAAAAATGGCTGTGACGTCACATGGTCGTAACAAAAATCATGACGACGAAATAAAAAAAACCAAGAGAAGGCCAATAATAGCCTCAGCTATCGCTGTGCGGCTATTAAAAAACAAACCTATCTTGAATCTGCAGCCTTCTGTCTTCCGAGGTTTCTTCATAAACGAGAGACTCCGGCTGAAACATTAGCTTAAAGTCATTCTTCATTATCCTCAAGCGCCACGTTCACTTAAGTTTCTCCTAGTAAATTTAAGCCTGTATCTTCAGATTAAAATTTGAATTAAAGGACGATTTTCCCCCATTTAAGCAGGACTCCGTAAAAAATAACCCCATGAACCATCGTTTCGAATAAGACTAACATGCTTTTATATTTTTTTATTAATTGATTGACAAAGTTTTCCATTACTGTCGTCAATCGCTTATTGTTTTGAAAGGCATCTCTAACCTGAACAGATGCAAGAGGGGAAGGAGGAGCTCTGAACTTGCTACCAAAGAATGGTCTCCATTTCTTTTCATCACTGATGTTAAAATCCACTCTGTATGGCTCATCAAAAGCCTGCACGTTCGCATACACCTTAAATAGTTCCAAACATGTATAAAAACGGTTGAACATTTCTGTCTCCATCTTATTTCAATTACACGAATGGGAAACCTCTCTTTAATTTTGTTCAGCATAGCGACGACAATAAATTTTGGAGAAAGCTAAATTCTCTAATCATTCATTCTTGGGACCTTTTCCGTCTGTGCTCCCACAGCTTAGTGGGTGCATATTATTTGCACCCCCAGATTCACGTGCCATATTTCACATAATGATTTACTATGTAATGACACGTGCTCTGTAACTTGGTGGGGGGTGCATAACGTACTGGGGGCACAAACGGAAAACATCCGAATTTTGAATGAAGATGAAATCATTTAATCTCGTATTATAGTACAAGTAGTTAAATCATTAGTTAGATTACACTAGCTGGCCAATTCTCAGTCACGTTCAAGTTCAATAGACTCAAAGAAGCATAATTGAATCGTAGTAACTTACATTTGATTCGTCTATGAGGCTCCCCACACTTAGCAGAGGACAGAATGGGTCTGAGGTGGTGTAACAGACTCCAGTGAACGGGTTCCAAATTCTTGGATTGCCCTCCTATAAAAGGAAAACCAAATGCCCAGCTCAAATGCCCCCCTCACGTTGCCCATTGTTGCTCCGACAAAAATTGTTGTTCCCTGGAAAATTTGTTGTTCCGACCCATTTTAGTGGGGGAGGAACTATATACTTAGCTAGTTTTTTGTTTGTTCACTCAATTTTCGCCGACATATTCATCGTACAGGATTGTGAGTGGTAACATTAGAAAGCTTGTCAAGCAAAGAAATTAAAATTGAAAAGATTTTTTTTAATTCGCGTTTTCTGAGGAGTAACAGTTACGACAGTTACGGAGGTTTAAAGATTTGTGAACGTTAGCTTAACTTCGGTTACGGTTTCAGTTGAAAGCTTACGGTTTTTATGTCCTACAGTTTTGAAAATTTTGTTTAAAATTTTTTTATATATATATTTGCCATTTTCAATCTTATTTCTGCAACCTCTGAGCGTACTTTCATTGGAAGGAGAGGCCGCAATGTTTTTCAAGTGAAATTTAATGTAGTCGTAAATAATGGTTTATTATTTAAACAATGGTTTTCTTGTCTGTCTTGTCCGATCATCACATTAATGTAACATTAATGACAAGTCACATATCACAATGATGACATTGAATCAAGGCTCAATTGATTATATTCAATATTTATAATGAATATAATTTGATCTTATACGATTCGACACCGTTTCCTCGCAAAATTGAAAAGACTTTGGTTTTTGCCTTCATTTTTTTTTCTTTTTGTAATCGTATGACATTCTGGATAGCAACAGTTCCCCATGGCTTTATTTGAAGGCATAAATGAAGCCATTGAATAATTTCAATTGATATATAATCACTTTCATGACTTTGAATTTAATTATTTTCAAAAAGTGTAAACGTATTTTACAACTTGGCCCTTTTTGTTTTCTGTCTACTTGGTTATTATTCTCAAAAAAGAAAGGTCCCATATCTTTTCTGGTGAAATGCAGGTCATTTTGTGTAGTTTATGTTTATTGTATGCCTATTTTGACTTTTTCATTAGCGACAGGAGAAAAATTGATAGGAATTTGTCATAAGTAATGCTTATTGTTTTTATTTGATTTTTTTCTTTGTATGGTTTCTTACACTCCTTAAAGGCAGTGAACGGCCTTCAAATGAGTTATTGTCGTAGGAGCTTAAAGCAATTTTTTAAATGGATAAACCAATTTTCGAACAAAAAAGTGATTTTTTCTAAGTTTTCCATCTCTTCTTCATTTGGTGGACAATTAAGTCAAAAACTTGGTTGAGCGGGATCGGAACAATATGTGCAAAGGCACACTACCGAACCTCGTTGTTTCGTTTTATATACGGAACAGAACACCCTTCACCACCAATATTAACGCGTTAATTGTATGAAAATAGGTAAGAACGTATAAAAATATACTAATCTCATTTTTTATATGAGGTAAAACGGATCTAATGATAGCCCAGTAAATTGAATCGCAGCCGAGAGTTCCGAAACACTTTTTAGAGAAAATATACAAAACCGCTTATTACAGTGATGTTGTCAGAACACGTCAGTGAGAACACATGGCCTCCTAGTTCTTAAAGAATACAAATGTAGCTATAACTAGAAATACACAGAGGTGTTAGATACCCACTAGCACGTTATCTTCATTAGGTGGAAATTCAGGCATGGACGATTCCAAAAATGTGATTGATCCAAATGACGCACTCAAGTGCGTACGTTAAAAATAAAGTGTGTATGTTAAAAAATAAAGTTTGCATGTTAAAAATACATGGCAGATTGAGAGAAAATAGCTGCGATAGCTTTCATAGATCTGCAGTTTCAACAAGATCATGAAAAAAAGACCGAAAAAGTAAAAATCAGTTTTTACTAATTGTTCAGACATGTTATACTGCGATAAGAAATTGGATCACTTATTGTTGTTTCTATTAGCTGTCCTCAAATAAACTCCAGCGTATCAATGCAATTCAAATTCTTCGAATAGTAAAAAGCCAAGAGGAGGCCGATAATAGATCGCTACAACAGCTATTAAACATCAATGATGTGGTCAACTTACGTGGAATGCGAGTACATACGCAGTAGCACCCTCAGGAATCGCATTGCCCATGAGGAGATAAGCTCTCAGTCCCAAGTGGAGAAAGTAATTACAAAGCAGGACAGCGTGTTCTTCCTCGTCACCAGCCAACATCGTCATAAATTGCTAAAAATAACACGTACATAACGAACTACAACTCGAAAAAAAACGTAAGCACACAACTCAAATCAACAATTTACTCACAAATCGAAGAACAGACTAACGTCGCGCAAATTGTTCTCGAACGAATGGCGAGCGGTGGGCTTCGATAGTAGCCAGCTGTGGCTTAGGGATGCATCAGGTGGTTGAGAGCGGAGTGAGGAGGATCAAGCGATGGGGGGTCAAATGTTGGCAGGTAGGGTCGTGGGAGAGCTGGACGAGAGGGGTCCAAATGCCGGTTGGAGGAGGGTGGACGGGGGGGGGTGACAGAGGGGGTTAAACTTTTAACACTACGAACCGCCCTTAACAGCTTGAAATTGTCTCCTCAGAACAGTTTGGTGAATCGCATACTTAGACACTGGTTAGGCATAAGGCTCTAAGAGCCCTCAATGCCCTCCGCGTACTACCTTGTTCATCCCGTTTTTGAGGACAAAAAGTGAAATGGGTCAGACGAAAAAACGGTCAAGCGAAAAGTTCCAAAAGGCCACATGACTAATATAAATGACCAAAGGTCATTTATATTTTTACCTTTGACCAAAGGTCAAAGGTAAAGCGACAAATTTTTATTCGACGAAATTCAAAAACGTAGCAGGACAAGTCATGAAATACAATTCAAAGAATTGTATTAATTGATGACTTGACAATCTTTCACTCCGCTTTAGAAGGCAAATGAGAGCTCTTATAAATGAGACTAAGCAACAAAACAACACAACAAAAAAAATAGGCAAGAAAGACAAAACATTTATTTTTTGAAAAGACAGCATCAACATCAAAAACGAACTGCTAAGAACTCAAACGGCCAACTTTCTCGTTAACCTGTCATTAAATGTCCTCTCACTAATATTATTAAATGATAAGACAAATAACCAAAAAATAGCAATAAAACTCGCAGAATTTTTTTGAAAACATTTAGTATAAAAATCATAAGAATGCAACAGCTACTCAAGGATACAACTACATCAATCATTTGAGTCCGCAATGACCACCGTTGAGACCTGTCATCAATGAGATTAAGTGATAACACAGCAATAAGTACAACAAATACTAGCAAAACTAAAAAAAAATCACCAATAGTTTTCAAAAACCAAGAAACGTATAAGTAACAAAATGCACTAGCTATGGACTGGAACGACTTGCATTATTTGAAGCCTTTTAAATAACCAATGAGACTTGTCAATAATGACACTAAGAGTTGAGACGACAAAGTTGAAAAGGAAAACTGGCAAAACTAAAAAAAACTCGATAATTATTGTTGAAAACAATTAGTGTCAAAGTCATAGAAAGCACTAGCTTTGAGCAAAAACAATCAATCGGTGAACCTAACCTCTATTAGCAGCATCAGAGACCTGTCCCTAATCAGATTAATTGATAAGAATTCAAAAAGTACAATAGACACTTGAAGAACTCAAAAATTCACTCAAAAAAATTAATGTCAAAGTCATGAAAACCACAAACTATTAACTCGAGCCATTAATTATGCTCTTTTATGCCTCATTAACAACCAACATCAGACCTGTCATTGATGATACTAAGTGATAAGAAAACAGATAAATTTAAAATAAGGAGACCAAATGTAAAATTCACTAATATTTTATGACAACAAATAGTGGCAAAGTCATAAAAAGTGTTAGCTGCCCCTTAATGAATTCAAGCAAAGGCTAATAGGCTCAATTATAACACATTTGTACCGTCTTAAAAGCACTGAAGGAGAAGAAACTCTGAAAACAGTAGTCAAATTGACGCACCTGAAAAAAAATCCATCTTAAAAAATCGCCAAGTTGTTCAAACACCAATTTCTCACTCCAATTTAAAGGCATTTTGAAAACATAGCTGGCAGATTGCCAGAAAATAGCCGCAATAGATTCGTAGATCGGCAGTCTAAAACAAACAGTAAAAAAGACAGACCAAAAAAATTGTCTTTTCATTGAGGGCTGATCTGTTATATTTTGATTAAAAATCTGTATAAGTTATTGCTGTCTATATTAGCTGCTCTCTAATAACCTTCATTTAGAGTGACACACACCCATTTGACCTTATCTCTTTGAATTAAAGTAAATAAAAGTCAATTTCAAAGTGAGGAAGTCATTTTTGAGAGTGAGGTAAGTCAAGTGTGACCAAATTTAATCACGCGCATGAACAAAAAAACTCGCTCCACTAAGAGCGAAAAATGACGTCACACATGCAATTCAGTTGAAATTGCATGAACGAATGAACAAAAAATGGCTGTGACGTCATATGGTCGTAACAAAAATCATGACGACGAAATAAAAAAACATAGCAGGACAAGTCCTGACGTACAATTCAAAGAATTTTCATTGACTAAACAGAAAAACTAGACCTAGAATGGACTATGAGTGAATTGAGAAAACCATTTTAGAAAAAAAATTAGATAAAAAATAAGAAAAAATAGAAATCAATGTCAAAATGCCGCATGTGAACCAAAAAAACCACTAGCGAGAAATGAAAAATTAATTCAAACAAAAAACTAGGTCTAGAATGAGCTGTGAATGGCTTGGGAAAACCATTTAGAAAAAAATCCGATCCAGAAAATTGAAAAAGCAGTAAAAATCAGAGTAAATTGCCGCATGTGATCAAAAAACCACTACCGAGAAACCGAAATTTTGTTCAAACACCGTTTTCTCACTCTACTTTAAAATTAGAGCGAAAAAAATTCACGCCGCAAAACCACTCGCTTTTTCGCTCCATTTCCTGTTTCGGCGTGACCAAAATCACTACTCCAATTTGACTTCAAAAATCATGAAAATGTGTGAACAGATCTTAAAAAAAAAGACAGCGCCCCAATACAATTCAAATTCTTTGAATTGTAAAAAAACCAAGAGAGGGCCAATAATAGCCCCAGCTATCGCTGTGCGGCTATTAAAGAAGTCACGCCTCAAATCTACTCGATTTTTTGCTCCCTTTCCTATTTCAGTGGGACTGAAATCACACTAAGTTGACTTCTCACTGAGGTGAAAAAGCCGAAAAAAAAAACGTGAACAGAGCTTTAAAAATAGACAGCGCACCCATACAACTCAAATTCTTTGAATTGTAAAAAAATAGGAGCGCTATAATAGCCAGCTGAGAAGCTGAGGCGGCTATTAAACAACTTTTCTTTCTTTCTAATACAAAGTAGAAATCTCAGCGATGAGAAATACTTTAGAAAATGAGAAAGTAAATAAAGGGTGACTTGAAAACTTACATCACATGTGCTCCATATGTCGCATACTCCCGGGAATGCTAAATTGTCAGACACAAAGGGAATGTTCGCCACGAATCTCGCCACTCTTTCCTGAATTAAAACACAATATACACAACATAGAACAAATATACAGTTCACGGCAAATGACACGGCAAACTTATTGAAATTGAAGATTCGATTAATCTACCAAAAAATTAAAATCCACACACTTACAGCTATTACGAATTTACTATTACTACCAAAAGGGCACTATGAGAAATATAACATAAGTAGCGAAAAATACACTGCCTTTTCTAATACACATCTTGAAGTGACGTCTTATTTCTTTTGTTTGAAATGACAATTTGCTATCAAAGTCATGACGCTCGAGTTCAAAACTTTCATAAACCAATTATATAGAAAGAAACAACTTTGGCATGCAATTCGAAATATCTGTAAATTTTCCGTCTTTGAATCCCCAGTGAATTATGCACCCAGCAGTTAAAAAATGAGTGTCATTACATAGCAAATCAACATGTACTATTATAGCACGTATTCTTGAGGGTTGCAAATAGTATGCACCCATATAGCCGTAGGTCACAAACGGAAGAAAAGATCCGAATTTATGATTATCCATACTTGAACTTACATATTGGTTCATGTCTCCCTCGGCCTTGTTGACACCTTCTGGTGGTGCTAATTTCTTCACATATCGAGACACAAATACAGACTGTCCCTGAATATCAACCACAATGCAGACGAAAGACCTCTTTGGAAATGACTTCTCCAGAGCCGTTTGCCATTCGTGTGCATACCTGATCAATTCGGGATCCTCGCGTGACTCAAACTGTACAAAATAAATTTAAATATAATGGTATTTCTATTTAACCCATTTACATTACATAACTGCCTATTAATTTGTATAATTATTCAATAAAACTATCTATTAATAAATCGTCAAATCATCGAAAAAAAGGCAAATTATGCACATGAGCTAACTAACTACATCTGTACTTTGTTCTTTAATGATTTTGCATAATTTACCTAGATAAGCTGTTCACATTTAAGTTTGCATTGAAAACTGTTCAAAAAGGAATTTTCCTATAATACTATCGAATAATGAATCAGAAATGAAATCAAGAACTATCACGTTTGTAATTTAAGCAGATTAGACTACTGTTTTTCCGCAATCGTTACTAATGGTTTCACTCTGCGGTCTAATGACCTCATTTCAATCCATCAATAACTCGATTGGTCAAAAAATTAGTCCATTATATACTCAGTACTTACAGAAACGTTAGCCACATATACTTAAAACCCTCTTGTTTGGTCAGAATTGGACACTAGTATCTCGAGCGACTCAGGTCGTTGAGCTTTGAACGTTTTTCGGTAACTTTTTTTTATCGAGAATGCAAAAATACTTTACATACTATTAGCTTTAAAAGCACACTAGTAATCATAATTTTTCAAACAATTAAATCGAAGACAAAATACACTTCCAAGTACTTCTGCTGAGAGTCAATGTACAATTCTGACAAACAATGAGCAGAAGTTTAAACATAACCGACTAACGTCGGGCAATTGCTCTCAAACGACCGGCGAGCGGTTGGCTTCAGCAGTAGCTATATACGGTTTAGTGAGGCTAGCTTTACTTTAGCTTGATTCGACTCTTAACTTTTCTATCCTTGTTTGTAAATAAATCAAAAACCGAAATTTTCAAAAGATTGCAAAATTTAAACGGAAAGCTTCCAGATTCGCAGTGAAAATGTTCAAAACTACTTTTTGTCTTTAGAGTTCTGTCAAGTAACCCATCTGCAAGACTTATAAAGTTTTGTTGGCCAGAAATGATCGTTAAACTTTGATCGTTAAAATTTTGAAAACAATCGCAAATTTTAACAAAATCTTGCTAATGTTCAAGATATTAAAATCTTCAAAACACTTCATTGTCTCAAGAGACTATCCGGTATCCCTATTTCAAGCTTTAAATAGTTTTACTGGCTCATAAAGATCCATAAATGGAAACATAATAATCCCTGGAACATAATAATTTTCCAAAAATTTGAAAAAAAAATTATCAAAAAAATTGCTAAAGCTGGAGTCATTAAAATATTGATAACCATTCTATTAACTCTTAAAACTATGCGATATTTAATCATCAAACCTTGGAGGAGGTCCCTATGACCCTGCTGCCGGAAAAAAATGATTTAAAAAATTCAAAAAGATTCAAAAACTTGAAAACTGCATATTTTTCAAAAATCGCCGATATTAAAATCTTGAAAAACAATTCAATTTTATCTAGAAGCTTTGCAATAAACTATAAGCAAGTCCGAGAGGACGTTAACTGGCTCTTGAGACAAAAGAAACCTAAAAATGAGCAAAAATTTTAAAAAAAACTTTAAAATTGCAAATTGCTTAAAAAACTTGCTAAAATTTGTGATAAAAGTTGAAAACTACTCTATGTTCAAAAAAATCTTCCTCTTACTTATTATCAAACTCTATCTGAGATTTTATGTTGGGCTGAAAACCCTGAATAATGACAATAAATAAAAAAAATGAAAAAAAAAATTGCAAGTTTCGTATAAAAAATGCTAAAATTCATGGTGTTAAAATCTTGAGAAACTTTTCTTGCATTTACAAACTGCACAGTAACCTATTTTCAAACCCGAGAGGAGGTTCATCGGCTCCTGAGGCGGGAAAAACCTAAAACCGACCAAAATTTGCAAAAAATTTAAAATTTTATCGAAAAATAGCTAAAATTTGAGATAATAAAGTTTATAACTCTTAGATGGCCAATAATCATTCATGAGTGACTAATTATGAAACCTTTAAGGAGGTTTTCTGGCCCCTGGGTCTGTAAAAACTTGAATAATGAAAACAAAATGTCAAAAAAATTGAAAAAATTTGCACGTTTTTAGAAAAAAAATGCAAAAATTTGTAATGTTTAAATGTTAAAGCCATTCCACTGGCACAAGAAACTATGCAGTAACCTATTGTAAAACCCTAGAAGAGGTTATTCGACACCTAGATTGGATAAAAATCAAAAAAAGTCAAAAATTCTCAAAAAGCTTGAAAAAATTGTAAACATTAGTACAAAATTGCTTTTTGTGCTTTTAGTGATCGGTTGTTCGTCAGTAGCCACGGGGGGGGGGGGGGGGCTGCGCAACAGTGGGGATGGGGGGGACAAAGCGTGGTGGGTGGGGGGGGGTGGGGGCAATAGCAGTGCGGGTGTCTTCAACCTAAGAACCACCATTCACACCATAAGAATAAGTCTCCAAAACAGTTTGAGCTGAAACAGAGCTGGAAGAAAGGCTCTCAGGGCATTTAATGCCCTCTGGGCGCAACCTGTTTATCCCGTTTTTGAGGACGAGCAATTAAGAAGCTCATCAGCTTGATTTTCTGAAGCTTAATCATTTGCGAGCAATTAAGAAGCTCATCAGCTTGATTTTCTGAAGCTTAATCAGATCTTTCGTTGAGACCAATGAATTAGATGTCTAGAAAACAAATCTAAAGCAAGCAGAGCTCAAAGAGACAGAGCAAGCTTACGCACATGCAGGCTAGCCCCCTCAGAGGGCAAGGGTAAAAGCGCGGGTAAAATGGGGGAGAGGCGGTCCAAAAAACCATCATTCAGACCATCAAAATCTGCCTCGTAAAGCTTTTCTTCAGGAGCTTCGCCGAACCTTAGTACGGCTCTATGAGAGCTGCATAGACAGTAAATGTCCTCAGGTTTTAACATTTTATTTCGTTTTTCGTAGCCGGACAGTAAATTTAAATCGCTCAAGCGCGCAAAAGAATTTTCCAGAATGTTACAGCTCGACAGCCAAAACGGTACTAAAAGTTTTGCATAACCAAATACATAACCAGCAGAATATCGGAATCGTCTCGAAAAGTCGTGAGATATAAACTATAAATCGAGAGCAAGTAAACATCGGTAAAACGTCAAAAAAAAGTTTCTACTAGCAATCTTTTCAAAAAAGCTAGCCTAAATTAACTCGAGTTGAGTCTCCTAAAGTAACCATTAGTTGGATAAAGGTAATCTAAAGAGCAAGTTCTGTCACTTAGAACTGCAATCAACCAAAAAAATATTAAAGTAGCATTTGCTTGAATGTTTGCTCAAATGCTTAAAAGAATTAGCTCTAAAAATAAACATCTGGATGAACCCAGAAAGTCTCTCGCTGAAAAGTTTCTCCATAGCAAAATTGACTAACCGATTCCTATCATAAAAAGCACCAGAGTTTGAGTAATTTGATTACTGCTAAACAATAAGCACCTCGGTACCCTCTGGCTAACAAGTTTCTAAAACTTTCAGCAACGATTTTCAGGAAAAACTTCAAAAGTTGCATTTCTACAGCTCGCAAACGGTGCTAAACTGTTTTTGTTTTTGAACTTTGAGTATAACAAAGAGATTCGAAAAAGGCTTATTCGGTTCGAGAAAACTGTGGAGAACAATGTTCAACAACCAGAAAAACAAACAATTTGAAGGGAAAGCTATTTTGTTGAAAAGTAGGGACTTTTACTACAGCCAGTTTAATTCTCCGCTTTTGACAAAAATTATCTGTTTTCGGTGTTCAAGAGGTTCCTTCTTTAAAAAAAACCAACGATTGGGGAGTATACTTGCTAAAACTGTCAATTGCTATTTCCCGCGACACGTGTACGGCTGCCCCTGGTATTTTGATCAATAAAACGATTTCTCAAACAATGACAGTTTACTGGCCGTAGAGGACCCTTAGAAAAATGTCAAAAGGCTGTAGAGTTTGGAGATTAAACAAACCGACTTGTAACCAATTTGGCGGGAAATTGCCAAGAGGCGGGAAACTTAGGGGGCTTTCACAGTTGATCTTTTTCTCATCCATATCAATTGCTTTACTCCACATAAAAACTTGGGTTGTCCTAGCGTTCAAAATGAGCACATTCATAAAGAATATTGATGAGCAGAAAAAAACAAACGATTACAGCCAGACGAACAATTCTCCAACCCTCAAACAACAGAGCTCTAATCAATTGCAACCTGCTTCAGTCGGGGGGGGGGGGGGGGCTAAATATGACTAAGAAGTTCAATAGTGGGCTTCAAATTACATGAGAGGTTAAGATATACCACTATTAAGATTTAAAATGAGAAATAGCACCAGTTTCGGCGCACTTTTTATTGACTTTTAGTAATAAATTGCCACCAATTGAGTTCAGCTGCTTGAAGTTGTGATTAAGAGGGAATTTTAGATCACGCTAAAAGCAAAAAGTCAAGGGCGTAAAAGTCAGTCACTGCAACTGCATTAAATTTCGTTGAACTAAACATCACAACATCGCCAATGAATTTTCGGTCCACTTCATTCCATGCTCCAAAAAACAGACAGAAATTTTCGGAAACACTTCAAAATAAACTTGATTATCTCGTTTACAATAGTTTACGGAAAATAATCATAATTATACGTTGTTCTGTTCAAAACAAAAATGCGCGAAATTGAGCCCAGCGGTTAAAGAAGCAGAAGGTAAGTCTTTGGCTGCTACCAAACAATTCAAAAACCCGGGAAATGGGATAAATAAAAACAACACCTAAACGACTAACGTCGGACGAATTGCTCTCAAATGACTGGCTTCCCAAGTCGCTGACTAAAAATTAGTTTAGCCTTAAACTTTAGCCATCAAATTACACCTACAAATAGGAGTTCGGTGGGAGGAAGGAGTGGGGCACAGGACTTTGAGAAGACTGGGTTGATGAATCGTGAATGTTCAAACACTCCAAAAATTTCTCTTCAGACAATGAACTTTAGTCTTCTCAGCAGTATCGTTGAATGGCAGACTTAGAACTTAGTGATGCTCTTAGAGAATTGCTCACCAAATAATGCCCGCAGGCTTTACTAGTTTAACCCAGTTCGTAAGACGTCAAGAAATTTGTTAGGACGAAAAATTGGCAGTACAAAAATGTTGCACAAAATCGACCAACAGGTTAGAACAGAACCGACTAACGTCCGGCGAATTGCTCTCAAGCGACTGGCGAGCAGTTGTGTTCGTCAGCAGCGGCTATGGTTCAGGGAGGCCAGCTGTAGCAAGCTGGGATGAGCATTAGGGGTTGAGCGTACGGTGTTACGTGTTTAGTGAAGTTCCGTTGTGCGGGTGCCGAGGGGTATTTACGTCTCCAAAACAGTTTCGGTGAATCGGATACTTGGAATCTAGTAAAGCTATAAGAGTCCTGCTCTGCTACTTAATATCCTTCGGGCTCTACCTGTTTATCCCATTTTTGAGGACAAAAAGTCAAAAAATCGGGAAAAAAATTGGCCGAGAAAAAAAATTAACAATAGAAGACTGCAGGACTAATAAAATTGCTACTTTGTTTGATAGCAATTAAAAAACATACCCGGCAGATTGCCGGAAAATAGCCGCCGTTGATTCCCATAACTCTATTGTGATTGAAAGAAAAGAAAATATCAACAAAAATTGATTTTTGTACAAAAACATTTTTAAGTGCGATTTATTTGATGTCATTTCGTAATTGAACATACTCCTGTCTCTCAGTGAGAGGCTACAGGGTCTAGTATCAATACCAATAAGCATTATAGATAGTAACTAAAAATTATGAGAACAAAGTTCAAGTACCGGGCATCTAAAAATGGGCTCTATGGGTTTATCCCGTTTCTATTTCTGACTTTGATTTTTTTATACTGCATCTCTTCATTTTGAATTGCTTTGCTGAGCAGCTGCTGTTTAAAAGGACTTTGAACAGAATGACAGAAGAGTGAAACTAGCCTAGAGAAGTCAAAAATAATTCACGCAAAATGTCGAAAAAGCGGCAAAATGGGTAAAGCGAAAAAAAGTTAGACGAAGTAAAAAAAAAAATAGGAGCGCTATAATGGCCGGCTGAGAAGATGAGGGCGGCTATTAATAAATGCTACGAATTTCGTTTAAGACCAATTAAACAGACTGCTGCAAACGTTCCGTCTTAAAATCAATGACGAATAATAATCATAACAAAAAGTGAGATTCAAAAAAAATTGTCCGAACTTAACTGATACGATTAAAACCGAGAAACTTGCGAAATGAAGTAAGGACTTTATCACTCAAATGAATACAATGTATTGTTCAATACTCATAGTAACTCCGGTTCAAAATCCCGGTTGGTATCATATCTATGCAGGGTGGGTATCATATCTATGCAGCGGCAATTGAATTGTTATATTTTAAAAAGTAATGCCAGATTCGACTGAGAGTTATTATACAGAAACATTCAGGACATATAGTAGAAGGAGTTTTTTATTAGACAGAAATCAGAGTATTTCTCACGTTTTCATAAACCTGTTTCCGCATACTCTTTGCCTGAAATCATGACAATATTTCAAATCTTCAAACATTTTCAAGAATGTTACTTTTCAATTTACTTTTAGATTTGATAATAACCACGTTTTTAAGAAAATAAACTATCAGCCTCCAAGGCTTGTGCTGCTACCTAGCATCATTACACTAGGACCGTAGGGACCTTTTGATGACCTAGCAACTGCGTTGCCGCTCTGATGTAGCTTGGGTAATTACAGTAATGCTTATAAACTATTTGAAAACAAATTATCATTATTACTATCTACGAATTATAAAGAATTTAGAGATTCAGGTTGGTTCTATCTCTGATATGAAGTGAGGCTAAAATGAAGACCTAAAATATTCCTGGAAGAAATAATATTAAACAATGCCATATTTATCAATCAATGAAGAGATTGAAACTTAAAAGAATGATGCCTGGTGTGCTAGTCTAATAAGATATAGAACATCTAACTGAGGCGAATAAATATCTAGGATCTTTTTCCTTCTGTCCCTCACTCCCCATCTTAGTGGGTGCATATTATTTGCACCTCCCAAACGCACACGAATTGTTTTTACTAAGCTGACTTACTAAGTAATGACACGTGTTCTCTAACGTGGGATGCATAACGTACTGGGGCACAAAAGGAAAAGATCCAATATCTATATGCATACTCTTTCAGCCAGTGCGAAGTTGAATTTTTTGCGTCCCTGAGAGCATAAAACATCAATCCATTATTTTATATAAACAATAATTCTTCAACTGTGGTTTTTCTGGAGTGTGTGAATAAATTGATAAGTCTATCTATATTTGTAGTGCAGCCAAAACTTCACAGACGCGTTTTGTTTAAAATGAGATGAATTCAAATTTTACCCAGAAGATGAAATCCTGTTAACAAAAAGAATTTTCTTAATTAAGTATAGGTTACTTGACTCTGATGAAGTCGAAAATCTGAGTTATTCATCATCCACGTAGAAATCCAGGATGTAAGACTTTAGCAGAGTCACGTAACCTGGCTTGAAAATAGAGCCACGCTGCATGTTCTTTAATCTCGAATTGTGTACATTAAAAAACAATTTGGCATTTAAAAACTTGCACGTGTGTGTCTTGAGGCTTTTAAGACTGTTTAAGACTGAACAGAGTGAGCAATGTGTCGCGATGTGATCAAAACTAACTTTTAGTATTTAAATTAACTGACTTTTACAATTTAAATTGCCTTTTACTAACTGACTTTTAGTATTTAAATTGCCGCAAATTGAGTTCAGCCGTTTGAAATTGTGAATGAGAGAGAACTCTGGATCACGAAGAACGCAGACAGCCAAGGGTGTAAAAGTCACACGTAAAAAAACGGTCGAGAAAAAACTTTGCACAAAAAACATAGCCGGTAGAATACCGTAAACAACTCGAAGAGTCGTGAAAAAAAAGATCTTATCTAAACTTACCTATTTTAGAACTATGACAAAAAACATTGAAAAATGACTAAAAATAACAAAGCCGAATGTGGGTAGATAGGCAACGAAGGGGTAAGTTGGGTGCGGGAAGGTGTGTGGTGTTGGCGCGTGTGTGTTTGGGGATAGGTGTGTGTGTGTGTGTGTGTGTGTGTGTGTGTGTGTGTGGTGGGGAGTTGAGGAGGAGGTAAGTGGGGAGGTGAGGGACTTACATAGAATCAAAAATTCTCCAAATGACATTTTCGCCTCGAATATTATCATTCCTAATTACTATACATTAAAAAATAAGCTAATTTTAAAGTCCATTGTTCGAAAACAGAAGTCAACGATATAAAACAGAAGTCAATGTTCGAAACCAAAAGTCAAAAGTTCAAGTCATGACTTTAGCTAAAAAACGTAGACGGTAGAATACCGGAAACGATTCGAAGAGTCGTGCAATGAAAACTCTAACTCACCCTCCTATAGAAAATAAAAACAGCAATATCTAGCAAGAAACAACCAACTTTAGTTAGGAATGTGGTTAGGTGGGGGCGTACGCAGGCGGGATATTGGGTGCGGGCGTCGGTAGGTGCCTAGTGGGTACGTATGGGCAGCCGTTAGGTAGGTATAAGGGGGTTGGTTGGGGGTAGATAGCAGTCGGGGTAATAGAGAGGCGGAGGGGGTAAGGTAGGTATACGTGTAGGAGGTACGTAGGCGGTAGGTAGGTAGGTAGTGGTGGGGCGGGCGATTGGGGAGAGGTTAAGTAGGCAGTTGGGGCAGTTAAGTTCAAGTTATGAATTCAGCTAAAAACACCTGTAGAATACCAATACTCCAAGTCTTAAAAACCTGTAGAATACCAATACTCCTCTTTGAGTCGTAAAAAGACATGCACACGCTTACAAAAACTGCTTCTCTTCGAGAGCAATTAATTACCCTGAAAATCAAAACATACCCGGCAGATTGCCGGAAAATAGCGGCCGTTGATTCCCATAACGCTATTGGGATTGAAAGAAAAGAAAATATCAACAAAAATTGATTTTTGTATGAAAATATTTTTAAGTGCAATTTATTTTGATGTCATTTCGTAATTGAACCTACTCCTGTCTTTCAGTGAGAGGCTACAGGGTCTAGTATCAATACCAATAAGCATTATAGATAGTAACTAAAACTTATGAGAACAAAGTTCAAGTACCGGGCATCTAGAAATGGGCTTTATGGCTTTATCCCTTTTCTTTTTCAGACGTTGATTTTTTTATACTGACTCTCTTCATTTTGAATTGCTTTGCTGAGCAGCTGCTGTTTAAAAGGCCTTTGAGCAGAATGACAGAAGAGTGAAACTAGCCTAGAGAAGTCAATAATATTTCACGCAAAATGTCGAAAAAGCGGCAAAATGGGTAAAGCGAAAAAAAGTTTGACAAAGTAAAAAAAAAATAGGAGCGCTATAATAGCCGGCTGAGAATATGAGGGCGGCTATTAATAAATTTGATAGATTGTGGGTGGAAAAGAATAAAATATATTGATTAAAACATAACCGACTAGCGTCGGGCGAATCGCTCTCAAACTACTGGCGAGCAGTTAGCTTCGTCAGTAGCTAGCTGCGGCTTAAGCAAGCTAGCTAAAGCATGACATTTTTGATATGTTTTTCGCGCCGCTTCTGAAGACAAAAATTGAAAGCGTCAGACGAAAAATCGAACAAGCAAAATATCGAAAAGTACAGGCTATTATCTTGACTAGGGAGGCTAGCTCGACCTCAACTGACATAAGGGAACTATAACAAAATAGGAAAAAGAGAAAAGGGGTGCAGTAGGGACTCGATAGGGGTGGGGGAATGAGGGGCATGCGCCGAGTGCGGCGGAAGGGGGCTCGAAGAGCGTGGGGAGGTAGGATAGGGGTGCATATTTTAGAGGAGAGGTGGGAGTAATTAACTTACTTGTCCTTAGCTGTTTCGATGAATTGTACACTTCGAGACTGGTAAAGCTCTAAGAGAGCTGCTCAGTGACTTAATGCCCTCAGCGCCTTATCTGTTTATCTTGTTACTAAGGACGAAAAGTCAAATGGTAGACGAAAAAAATTTATCAGACAAAAATTCGGTAATACGAAAAATCGCATTGAAAAGACCAACAAGACTAGTAGACTTGCTTCAAATTTCTTTTCAGAGCAATTAATCCGCTCTTCACATCAGAGCTGCTTAAAACTTTCCAATTTGTAAAATATCGAAAACATAGCCGGCAGATTGCCGGAATAGCTGCGAAATAGACTTGCGTGCCGTAAAATACAGATGGAAAAAGATACAGAAGTGAGTTGATAATAGTTATCGCCGCCGCCTATAAAACTTACAAGCTTATTTCAAAGGAGGTTGTTTTTGGGTGCAAAAAATTTTTCCCTGTCGCGTCTCGAACCGGCGATCTCCGCATTAACAGCCAGTCGCCTTAACCACTCGGCTGTCGGACCATACAATCTGTTTTCTTACAATCAACTTTGTTTTAGGAACAGATTCTGTTTCTGAATAACCGCAATTTAGGCCACGCAGAAAGCGTGAAATCAAGCGCGAAAAAGCCATTTAAGCAGTGACGAGACAGAATGTTCTAGAACAAATGTAAAACGAAAATGAAGCGTCAGACGACGAAACAAAAAAAAAACCAAGACAACCGCAATATAGCTACGCTCAGCTTACAGCTTCGCAGCTATAATTATATTCTGCTCCACGCATTTGGAATTTGTTGGATCTATTGCTCCCTACCTTTGTTATCTCCAACGGGATCTACAAAAACTAATATCTTTCTTTTTATGATTTGACTCTTTTCAATGCGAGAACAAAGGCAGAGTTGAAGTTCTATTATGTATTGTTTCAAATTGAAAATTTCAACAGAAGGAACAGTTTCCTTTTCCCTCCCGACAAGAGAGATTTCTTTTGTTTTCAGTCGACTGTGTGTCAACTAATAAAAATTTTTGCGCTAATACAGGCTCGCATAACAATACTGACTCGCTCGTATAATTGATCTATTTCAATTCGAGATAGGAATGAAAGAGTATTCCACTATCTGAAGAATATTAGGCACCAGTAGAATATTGTATGCTATAACAAAAATGCGTACCTGTTCTTTGACTGGTTCAGCAGGTGCAAGGGGTGGTTCGATAGTGGCGAAGAGGGAGATGTATGAGCCCTGCTTGCCACTGCCTATCTCCTCCTCCGCACCAGACAACACTTCAGGAAGTCCACTCGCCTTCAACTCCAACTCTCTACTGTCCCGATATCTACAAAGTCACAATCAAGAACACCAGGTTCAGAGAATTAGATTCAGGGAAAAAATACAGAGACCAAGAAAAAGGCTTCTGAGGAGGAAATCATGATGGCACTGTTGTTCAATACTGGACTTTTCAGTTGCAGCCAGATAGTTTTACGAACCAATTTTTGCAGATTAAGATTGGAATGGTGTTCAAACATTGTAAAATGCACCGGGGGAGCAAAACAGGAGGGAGGAGAGGAAAAACAAAATAGGAGGTCCACACTCCCCAAAACTGACCTTTAAAAGAAACAACGACTAACGTCGGAGGAATTGCTCTTGACCGACAGGCGGATCTATTTAGAGAGGCTGTAGCTTGGAAATTTTTTATGGGCGCAAAAACAACTCCAGAGGGGTTCAAACCCGCGACCTCCAGGACGTGCGACTTAATTCAGGTAAAAAAGAAAAGAGCCTCTTAAAGAGCATGCAAAAAGACCAATTCAAAAGAAAATCAAAATCTTTATTTTGATCGCCATGCTTTTTTTATTGACATCTTTTTTAAATCATTTTATAAGAGTCCCATGTTGACATTTGAAGGGGCAAGAGTGATCTCAAATGACCTTAATAAAATACGAAGTCAAATAGAGAGCGAGTTAAGTCAGTTATAATCAAAATTTTATGACACAATTCACTCCAATTTTATCAACGTGACCTCCTCATTTAAGAAATGAGGTCACGTTGATAAAATTAGCGAAAGTGCAGTGAAATAGCGGCATGAAACGATAAAACTGCTCGTAAAAAGTAAAAAGAAAACGAGCTTCAGACGACGAAACAAAAAGAATGACAAAAACAGTAAAAAAGCATTGCGTCCTGATAAAAATTAGCTCTCAAATACCAAAAGTTTGTTCTAATACAGTTTTCTCACTCCACTTGGCTATTGGATCGACAAAAATAACACCACAGAACCTTTCACTTGTTCAACACTCTAATTTGATTTCAAAAAAGTGAAAGTAGATCTTTAAAAAACAGACCAACAATACAACAAAAGATTGAATTCTGATTAGGAACAATGAAAAGCAATTGGTACAAAATTCCCATGCCAAAACTAAAAAAACACAGCCTGCAGATTGCCAGAAAATAGCCGCTGTTGACGCACTAGACGCAAATCGGGATTGAAACAAAAAAAGAAGAGATTGAAAATGACAAAGTTTTCCTAAGTTTCAAAAACTCTAATTCAGTGCACAGTTTCAATTAGATTTTAAACCTAAACTTACTTCTAAACTGAAGGGTATTAAGCTTAATACTAATATCAGCTAGCAATCGCTCTAATGAACTTGATAACCTAACGCACTATGAATTAATGACCGGGCTTTATCCGTTTATCTCGTCTCCTTTGATTTTGCTCTTTTGACCTTGAGTGTATTCACTATCTTGCGTAATTCATTGAGTGAATTGATTTAAAAACCATTCAGCTTAAACAGTGAAATAAGTCTGAACTCGAACGTGAAAGTGGTGACTTCTGTAAAACGAAAAACCTGATCAAAAGGTGAAGCGAATTAAAAAAAAACGGGAGTGCCTAATAATAGCCCATTGAGAAGCTGACGGCGGCTATTAAACAAAAAAACGCATTGGGTCCTAATAAAAAATTAGATCTCAAAAACCGAAAAGTTATTCAAATACAGTTTTCTCAATCACTTGATAATTGGAGCGACAAAAATCACATCGCAGAACTACTATTGTTCACTACTCCAATTTCATTTTAAAAAATGCAACAATTTGTGAGTAGATCTTTAAAAAGATAGACCAACAAAAAAACTCAAACTCTTTGAATTGTAAAAAAATCAAGATCAGCGCAATATAGCTTCACTCATCTAACAGTTATAGATAAAACAAAATTTTTAATATTTTATTTTTCACAATTAATTCAGTTCAATAATTAAGTTTATTAAGTCAGTGCAGACTTAAGTTTAGTTTGAGGTATATCACAGTCGTTTTTAGTTTGAGGTATATCACAGTCGAGGTATATCACAGCAACTTTAGTTTGAGGTATATCACAGTCGGCCTACGCAAAGTTCTTCAAAAGAAATGGACAGTCTGCAGAAAGGAGCCTCTTTAAGAGCATGCATAGAGACTAATTCAAAAAAATTCAAAATTTATTTTGATCGCCATGCTTTTTTATTGATATTCATCATTTCATAACAGTCCCATATTAACCTTTGAAGGAGCTAGAATGATCTCAAATGACCTTATTAGAATATGAAGTCATTTAGAGAGCGAGTGAACTCAGTTATGATCAAAATTTTATGACAATTCACTCCAATTCAGCGCCAATTAAAAAAATGAGGCCACGTTGATAAAATTAGCGACAAGTGCAAAGAAATAGCGGTATGAAACAATAGAGAAACTGCACGTTTGAAGTTTGCGGTGTGGGAAAAAGTAAAATGAAAAGGAGCGTCAGACGACAAAACAAAAAAACATCGCAGAATAAGTCCCGAAACAATTCACAGAATTACCATTGCCAAAACAAAATATTAGATACTGACTTGACTTAGGAGCCACTTTGAAAAGCATTTGGTAAAAAAATGCCCATGCCAAAACATAAAAATACATACCCGGCAGATTGCCGGAAAAAAGCCGCCGTTGACGCACTAGACGCACATCGGGATTGAAACAAATAAAAGAAGAGATTGAAATTGACAAAATTTTCCTAAGTTTCAAAAACTCTAATTCAGTGCACAGTTTCAATTAGATTTTAAACCTTAACTTACTTCTAAACTGAAGGGTATTAAGCTTAATACTAATATCAGCTAGCAATCGCTCTAATGAACTTGATAACCTAACGCACTATGACTTAATGACCTGGCTTTATCGGTTTATCCCGTCTCTTATGATTTTGCTCTTTTGACCTTGACTGTATTCACTATCTTGCGTAATTCATTGAGTGAATGGATTTCAAAACCATTCAGATGAAACAGTGAGATAAGTCTGAACTCGAACGTGAAAGTGGTGACTTATGAAAAACGAAAAACGTGATCAAAAGGTGAAGCGAATTAAAAAAACGAGAGTGCCTAAGTAATAGCCCATTGAGAAGCTGACGGCGGCTATTAAACAAAAAAACGCATTGGGTCCTGACAAAAAATTAGATCTCAAAAACCAAAAATTTGTTCGGATACCGTTTTCTCACTCCACTTGATAATTGGAGCGTCAAAAATCACACAGCGGAACCACTCACACCGAGCGCTCAGCTACAGTAATAGTCAGCCGGGGCTTCGGGATGCTAATATTAGGGGGTGGGCGTCAAGCGACGGTGTGGGGGTCAAGCGATGATGGGCGGGCTAGGAGGACTGGACGAGAGGGGGATTAAGAATTTTTAAGATTAAAAACCGCTATTCAAGCCAGGAAATCGTCTCCTCAAAAAAACAGTTAGGTTAATCGCATACTTAAACTAGTAAGGCATAAGGCTCTAAGAGAGCTGCTCAGCCACTTAAAACCCTACGGGTTTTTAATCTGTTTATCCCGTTTTCGAAGACGAAAAATCAAAAGGATCAGTCGGTTAAGCGAAAAATCGCATAAAAAAGACCGACAGGACTAATATAATTGCTACAAACTTTGTTTGAGAGCAGTAAAAGAACTATATTGATGTCAATAACTACGTCTCACCCTCCTTTAAATGCTAGAACAAGTGGCTTAATACGAATGAAAAACAGCATAGCATATTACACATTTTGATATCAATTTGCATCAACTTGCATCACTAAATTGTGACCGGCTTTCAACAGTGATGTCGAAATTGGCCACACTGGTGATGGCACTCACCCAAGGAGTACGGGAGGTGTACTGAGTCGGAATACGCCCTCTATTTTGCTGTTGTAGTAAATAGTCCCAAAGGGTATCTTAATGGAGCCCAGCCACCTCCTCTCCAGTCTGTGGTGAACAGTAGTCGCTCTATCACGATCGTCCTGCCAATACCAAATAATGCATTATGAAACGTTATTTTTTAAATATTTTTTAAGTCTAAAATCAAATCTATAATCAGGGTAAATTTTTCATTAAATAATAGCACGTCGCATGGTATTATAGGTCTTTATCGGCCACTAGATGACATATTATCTTCTAAATTATAAGAAAACTAAAGTTATAATTTAAAAGATCCATTCTGTTGTGCATTTGCATGTCGGAAACGTCCCCGTGCGTTGCCACTTTATAAACCAACCTCAACTAGATCGACATGAATCTGGTCAAAGACATTGAAGTACAACACATCATCAATAGTCTGCAGGTTAGAGGGCGAGTAGTCATTGTTGGGAGCTGAGAAAGGAATTGCTATCTCTTCATTCCACGTGGGCGAGTAGGAGGCCGCTGCACTTGTAGACTTGCGCACATCCCGAAATGACACTTCCACGAAAGGCCGTAGGTACGTCTGAAAAATCACAATAAATCGCTTTTTTAAAATTAATTTCTGTTTAATAAGATTGAATGGTCTTGATTAATAACAATTGACTATTTTGGAATAGCGGACTATTGACAAACTTTTTTCGAATAACTCAAATGACCTCAAGATGAATTAGAGTTCCCTAAATTCATTTGGTTGAATAGCTCACTTACTGGTTACAATTTTACATACATAGATGTGTAAGACGGTATTTGTTGGGCAATGTATGATCGAAAAAAACCCTGGCGATAAAGCGCAATCGGTTCCTGTGAATGTTTCAAAGGTAATGTAATAGGCCGAATCAGAGACAAAAATATCGTTTGAAAAGAGCCTGTGAGATCTAAGCACCATGCTATCTTTCCTCACAACATTGGTCCCACTCAAAATAGATCATTTTAATTAATCAAAGTCAAAATAGAAATAAGATATAAAGAACCTTTATATCAAGTATATTTAACCGTATGGTTATAATTTTAATTTACTTGTTGCAAAAAGCAAAAAAAAAGAACCGACCAGCGTCGGATGAATTGCTCTCACTTTGGTGGTCGCTAACTTAAGTTAAGGGAGTCTAAATTCAATCGGTGAGGTGCGGGGGGGGGGGGGGTATGAAACCCTCCTCAGCCGTTTCCCTGAAGAGCGGACTTATAGAGTACTTCTACTGAGCAATTTAAATGCCCTCGGGCGTCCCGTTTCTCTAGACGAAAAGTCACCAAAATTCGCAGGTGAGAGCTAAATTGATCGCACAAACTTCGTTTGAGGGCAATTAAAAATAAGTGTCTACATATAAATTGGCCTTCAAGCGCTGACATCTGAGATTTCTCAATCTGAAATCAATCAAATTTCTGGAAACCTCCCCAACATCTATCAGTATTTTCAATTACCAAATGCCAAATTTGACAAACTACAATGAAAATGAAGCATAGTATAGTTCTAGAATGAAGCAGGAGAGATAATATGAGAAGCTTGTAACCTCAATTGTTTGGACTTTTTCAGTCCAAGTCAGTTGGTCGAGCTAATGAAAAAATATTCAGGTTAAAAAAGGATCGTCAGCAATTTTTTTGATATTTCCGATTTCAAAAAATTTCCCAGATCTTTGCATATGCTTCAGATATTCCGATTTCAAATTCAGATTTAATCGCCTTCTTTAGTTGCTGTTTCTCAACATTCTTAAGATAAACAAGATAGATCTCCGTTCACAATACCCATTTCCCTCTCATAATTTTACTGCTTCAACACTCAACTGTAGTTTGCCTCTGGTACGGGTTGAAAAAGCTATCAGATAATCTCACAAAAGCATCGTACCTCTCTTACTTAAGAATAGATCACGTTAATTGCTAAAGATCACAAGTAAATGCTTAAAGACAATGGTCACGCATATACAAAAAGTTAAAGAATATCATCGCTATAGACTCATTTTTTAAACTGGAATGGAAGGGTCAGATGGCTTGTATTAAGCATAGTAATAGCTCATCCCGTATTCCCTGGTTTATTAAGTACTGCTCGCGGCAATATTCCTGGTCAAACAATAATAGATTATTTAACATAACCGACTAACGTCGGGCGAATTACTCTCAAACGACCGGCGGGGGGGTGCACAGAGGGGCTGGTGGGGGTGGAGGGCAACAGTTGAACAGCGGGGGATGGGGGTTCTTTAACCTCCAAGAACCGCCCTTCACGCCATAAGTATAAGTCTCCAAAACAGTTTCTGTGAATCGCATACTTCGAGACTAGTGAGCTGAAAGGCACTAAGAGAACTTAATGCCCGCTGGGCGCTATCGTTTATCCCGTTTTTGAAAAGGAGAAGTCAAAAGGATCAGTCGAAAAATCGGTCAAGCAACAAAACGCAAAATAAAAACCAACAGGACTAATATAATTGGTACAAACTTCGTTTGAGAGCAATTAATAAACTTATTGCAAGTAATTGTCTATTAATAATGCATTATTTATAACATAGCCGGCAAAATGCCGACATAGATATTGACAAAATTTTTTCTTAGTGATAGTGTTCTTATTGGTGTGCACATTCTGAACATGTCCTTAGATTCTACAATTACACTTAATTCAGCTTCTAAACTGAACGCTATTAAGCAAAACACTAATGCCAGCTAGCAATAGCTCAAATGCCAAATAGGACAAAAACTGCCAAAATCGGAAAGGCATGTGCAATTCTATAAAACAATTACCTCACGTTATAAAGAGGCATTCAATGCATGAAATATCAGAAGTAAATTACCATTTGTACCAATTTTTGAAATAAAATCTGCTGTAAAATCCATAACAAAGCCAAAAATGAATTAATAAATTTGGTAATATGCTCAATTAGAATTCAATTAAAAAAGCATTATTAGACTCTCAAAAACACAGGTTGTCATCACAAGTTGTGATGTCAATTTCACTGGTTCACATATTATTACAGCTTCTATTAAAAATCATTTCTGCAAAAAACTAAATTGAAAGCAAAAAACTGGGCCAATTGCACAAAAACGGCTAAAAATGGTTAGCTATATGCGGTATTAAAAGTCGAAAAGTCATTCACTGATCGAAGCGCATGACGGCGGCTATTAACAAGAGGTTAACAATTATTTGTTAGATTTTATCTCCTCAATTTAAAATTATTTGTTAAATTGATTAGGAAATTGCAAAATATAACAAATTTTATAATTTTCAAACTATAATAAAATTTGATTGGTGATTTATAAATGAGCACATATGAGCAAGATATGTTGCCTCCATCCTGTCCAAAAAAAATTCTACATTAATTTAAAATGCTTCATCGTTTATTAACGAGTATCAAAAATAATGTATCAAGAGAAAAATTTCCCCAGAGAAACATGAATGGCTTAAAATTAATAAAAATTTTTGTCACGTCTAAAGAATTGGACATTAATTCTGATAGGCAAAAAGTAAACAATGGCCAGCCTAAACTATTGAAACTAAAATAACCTTAATAAAAAACATACCCGGAAGATTGCCGGAAAATAGCCGCCGTTGATTCCAATAAGCATGATTGGGATTGAAATAACAGAAGATATCGAAAAAAAGATTTTTGTTCAAAAACATTTTTTTAAGTCCGATTTAATTTGATGGCATTTCGTTGTTGAACATACTTCTGTTTCTTAGAGAGAGAGGCTACAGGGGCTACTATCAATAACAATAAGCATTAAAGATGGTAAATAAGACTTATAGGAACGACGTTCAAATAGCGGGCATCTAAAATTGGGCTTTATGGGTTTATCCCGTTTCTATTTCTGACTTCAATATTTATACTGACTCTGTTCATTTTGAATTGCTTTGCTGAGCAACTGATGTTCGAAATCACTTTTAGCAGAATGAGAGAAGAGAGAAACTAGCCTAGAGAAGTCAAAAAGATTTCACGCAAAATGTTGAAAAGGCGGCAAAATGAGGTAAAGCGAAACATTTTTTTATTCGACGAAGTAAAAAAACATAGCAGGACAAGTCCTGACGTACAATTCAAAGAATTTTCATTGACTAAACAGAAAACTAGACCTGGAACGGACTATGAATGGATTGGAAAAACCATTTAGAAAAAAATCCGATCCAAAAAATCGAAAAAACAGTAAAAATCAAAGTGAAATTGCCGTATGTGAACAAAAAACCACTACCGATAAAGCGAATTTTTGTTCAAACACCGTATTCTCACTCTACTTTAAAATTAGAGCGAAAAAATTTCACGCCGCAAAACCACTCGCTCTTTCGCTCCATTTCCTGTTTCGGCGTGACCAAAATCACTACTCCAATTTGACTTCAAAAATCATGAAAATGTGTGAACAGATCTTAAAAAAAAGACAGCGCCCCAATACAATTCAAATTCTTTGAATTGTAAAAAAAAATAGGAGCGCTATAATAGCCGGCTGAGAAGATGAGGGCGGCTATTAACTAGTAAATTAACGAGAGGCTGTTACTCTACGTTCTAGAATACTACCTACTTTTGAAAGAAAACAAAAATATGAATAAAACAAACCGGCATATTATCGGTGAATTCTCCTCCCTTCACATCCGATTGCTAAAGGTGAGACAAATAATAATTTTCTCAACAATTACAGGATAATAAGGTTGACCATTAACCGCGCGGCAAGTTTGCAGATTACCATCTTACTGGCCGTTTACAATGCCACTCCAGCAAATCAAAACTTGATATACCTTGATAAGAAACATACTAAAACATGGTAAATCTTACCAAGATCTTGACTTGGTTCTTGATATGAAACCATCAAGATCTGGAGAAACTTGCAAGATTTTGCTTGTTAAAGAAACAAGATATTGACAAGGTGTATCAAGTTTCAGACCTCAAGACTTCAGGATAATTCTGTCCACTTTAAGAAACAAGCAGTGGAAAGGGCCAGGAACTCGAATCGTTATCGCTATTTTTTCTCCATTGAGAAGCAGTAAATTAATTTTATTTTCTTGTTAGGTTTTCAATTGCGCAACCACTTGAAGAGCAATCTCATTGGTTTGTCCATGTAGGTAAAACTTGTGTATTATATCTCTCAAAAATGTCATATTTATGTTACTAATTATCTAACAAAATCCAATTCAATTCAAATTAGGGATCGACTTAGCCTAACAAAAATCATGAAATACTCAATCCGATGAATGCTAAATAATGAGTTGAAATAACGGCCAAGAGAATGCAAATGAAAGAAAAATTTAGCAGAAAGATCGACCGATCACAACAACTGTTCTGAAGATTCACTCAATTACCAAATTAATGGTATTTATTGTAAAGTCCTATCAAGTAGCGGTAGGTTAATTAAAATTCACGTGAATTAGTGAAGAAACTCGCCGAGAACAGCCTGAAACACTCTCTGGCAACAATATCACATTATTTCACACAATTTAGGTCAGGTTATTTTCACACCGAAAACAGATTTTTTTCTTACATAGCTCTCCGGTACATCTCGACGTCCAACCCCCCCCCCCCCCCCCAATTCTCATCCAGTTACAGCACACGTCCCACTATTAAATCATTGATTTATTCTTGCACGGGTGAGGGAAGAATGCACTCATTTTTTGGGTGGGTGGGAGAGAGGTTTGCAAACGGAAATAAAAAGATCATAATACTTTGATCTTCTATCCAAATAGTCGGCACTCAATCGATTAGCACATTAAAATTAAATTCGTCGCTACTTTTCAATGTCAAAAGTGAAAAACTGAAAGGGCGTGATAGTAGCGAGTTAGTTTCAATGGAAGCATTGCTCAGTTTAGAAGCAGAGAATATTGGGTCTTTCCCATAATAGCCCAATCCCCCACCCACCATAGCTTAGTGGTCATATAACCTATAGCAGCTCCCCCAACCAATCATGCTACCACAATGGAGGCTACAATTTTGTGGGGGGGGGGGGCTATAATGGGAAAGACCCGAAAATTGAATCACAAATCTCTTTTCTTTTAAGTACCTTGCTGTCTAAGAGTGCTGGGGCCTGCTACAATGTGTAAAGCATTGAGAAGTCATTTGAAGCAGTAATAATAATATCAAGTTTTAGTTGGAAACGAATATACTTACGAAGCCTTCTTCTTGCAAGCTGAAACACACAAACAAATATGAAAAATTAGCTGTGATCGGACTGATAATTGCTTCCAAAATTTTATTAGTTTGAGAAACGAACTGTATTGAGAATCCCGCATAGTTTATTTACAGATTTAAGCGTGTTTCAGCTGAGTGGTGACATACAACTATGCCGATAAGAAAATCATTTTCAAATTTTTCATCTGATAAATTTCTAGAACCAATACGATAACTTTCAAGCCGATGAAAAAAGTAGCCTAAAATTGTTATCCAAAATTTGCTAGTTAATTACCACGAGTTCGGGTAAATTGGTCTTGTGTTCGGTTACGATGATTTCAAGTCCTATAAGCTAGTGGGGCATGGTCGGGTCCCGGGCAAATTAATCATTCAATCGCTTTCGATTTAATTTGTTGGTAAATAAAATATATTCATTTCTTTTATAAACTGTTATAATTGATTGAAAACTTTGCCGTCGTATTCTCAAAGTGAAATAAGTTGATGTGAAACGCATATTCTTGCGATTTTCCATAATTTTTGACTCTCTTGCCATCGGTTCTTTGCCGCTCTGACACGTCACCGAATCGAAAATATCACAACCGAAAATACAGATCAGCTAGACCAGGTAGCTTCGAAAATCATTTCGGATAGCATTTAATTGAACAAACCCGGCAGATTGCCGGAAAACAGCAGCCGTTGGTCCCCATGCCCAAGATTGGGATTGAAAGATAAAAACCTAATGAAAATAATTTTTGTACACAAACAACTTTAAAGTGTGAACTTTTTTGATGTAATTTTGGAGCTGAACATACTCCTGTTTCGTATTGAGACGACACAGGAGATCGTATCAATACCAATAAGCATTAGAGCTGGTAATTAAGAACAAAGTTCGAGTAACGGGCATATAAAATTTATAAAATTAGGCTTTATGGGATTATCCCGTTTCCATTTCTGATTTCGTTTTTTGATATTGACTCTGTTCACTTTGAATTGCTTTGCTGAGCAACTGTTGTCTAAAAACACTTTTAGCAGAATGAAAGAAGAGTGAAACAAGCCTAGAGAAATCAAAAAGATTTCACGCAAAATGTTGAACAAGCTGTAAATAAAGTTTAAGCGAAAAAATTTTAATACCAAGTAAAAAATAAAAATAGGAGCGCTATAACAGCCGGCCGAGAAGCTGAGGCAGCTATTAATAAACATAGCCAGCAGATTGCCGGATATTAGCCACAGAATACTGTTGAGGCCCACAGTCCTCATTTTCAAATCCAATTGCAGACATTGATGACTTTAAAGTAAAATAGCCTTAAAAATATAACTCTCTTAGTCAGATGACCTCTCTTCAATTTCATTTGCAGTTCACATTCTCAATTGAGACTTAAAATATGAATGTACAAGTCAAATTATTGCCAGCAAAAACTCAGCTACAGAGATTTAGAAGCTACCTAGAAAAGTCGCACTTTGACTTCTTGTCAATTAATCAAATGGTCGTAACAAAAGCACGCATGATGATTTAAAAAAACAGCAGGACAAGTTCTAAATTACAATCCACAGAAATGAAATAACTGATGATCCCAACATCAGAATTTTCCAGCCGCGCAACAAAGCATAGGACTCTACATGCGGAAAATAAACAAAAAAATACAAAAACATTAACAACAAAATCATCAGAAACATATGAAACAATTTAGATAATTATTGACAATAAGCATCCTTAGAACGCATAAGCCAACTATCCGCAAATCAGTGAAAAGGCAAATGAAAATTAGGGAAACAATCACTAGAAAGTAAGTGGCTCCAAAAAAAAAGAAACTCAACTGTATGCTAAACTCCTGCATTACAGCATGTCATTATCATTAAACCACAGGTCTCTATCGATTCCATTAGGTGAAAATGGACAAAAAGAAGAATAAGCGATCAGATCTACAAAGGCAACGTATCAGGAAGTTTCTGTAACCATCCCGAGGTACATTTCACTTGGGTCCAATCGAACTATTCGCCAAAAACTGAATTTCTACTTAATTAAGCTAATAATTTCAAACAATAACGGGAAAAAAAGAGAAAAGCCAAATCTGATTACATTTTACTAAAATTTCATCACCATTAGCAACTCCAAAGTAGCTGTTTGTAACAGACTGTGCATTACAATTGCTTTTCGCTCAACAAACGACCATGAAACGATTTACAGAAAAAAAAAAACAGCAAGCGTTACATACAGTGAAAGCGGAGAAAAACGAAAATAAAGGAATTAACCAAAACTTATTATTTTCAAATAACATTTCCAACAAAAAAACAAAAACCATTGCGTTGACACAATGATAAATGACCTACCGGCTAACCAACAGAGAGGGACTAACCCACAATAAGAATGCACAAAACTGAAAAATGTACTAGAAATTTTTCAGTAAAAAATTGGCTTTACATCAATTTCTCATCTTGGTAGCAACACCCATAAATTAGCTCAACATTTATGAGAGTGATTGAACCCAAAAATCTATTTAAAAAAAACAAGGAGTAGAAATAAACAAAACAGTCGGAAGATTGTCGGAAAATAGCCGCCAGTGACGTGCCTGATGCACATCGCGATTGATACAGAAAAAGAAAAGAAACAAATTGACCGAAATCTTTTCTATTTTTTATATTCAGTGTTAAAGTGTCATAATTTGCCGTGTAATTTCAGTTAGATTCGAAAACTATACTTAATTTTAAACTCAAAGCTAATAAGCTGAATACCAATGTCAGCTAGCCAACCCTCTAATGAACTTCGATTACCTAATGCACTATGACTTAATGACCGGGCTTTATCGGTTTATCCCGTCTCTTTTGATTTTGCACTTTTGACATTGACCGTATTGACCACATTTCGTAATTCAATGCGTGAAAGAATTTAAAATCCATTCAATTGAAACAGTGAGTGAAGTAAGTCAGAAGTCAAACGTGAAAATCGTGACTCATGTAAAACGAAAAAAGTGACCAAAAGGTAAAGCAAACTTAAAAAAGGGAGCACCTAAATGATAGCTGTTGAGAGGTTGACAGACAAAAAAAAGAGACAAATTTAATAATTATTACCCCATTTTCTTTACCAACAATAACTCAAAATTAAACTGCCAAACAAAAAGCTCGCCAAAACCATTTGAATAATCAATTCCAGCAAAAAATTTCCTAGAAAGCTACAAATCATGAAGAAAACAGAATCTGATTTTAAAAAGAGTCAAGAATCTGATTTAAAAAATAAGAACAATTGAGTCTTAGTTTATCAATTGCTTCATATTGTCCAAAACCTTCCAAGCTTTTAGTTAATAGTTAATATAATTGAAAAACCAATTTGACCAGAAAAATTGACGCAAAAATCAAAACATAGCAAACAGAGTGTCGAAAAATAGCCGTCGCTGACAATACTCGTCGACGTTGATATTAAAACAATTAGAGAAAAACAAAGAGAAAGTTTAACGGCATAAGGATTTTCTGAGTGTCAAAAGGTGTTCTTTTTTGGTCCACAGCTTCACTAGATTCAATATAAAAAAGTGAAATCAGCCTCTAAAGAACTTTGATAATCTAATGCCCTATATCTCTAAACATTAAGTCTTCGTGCCCGTGATTATTGGTTTATACCGTTTCCTTTGATTTCACCTTTTGAACTTGAACGTATCCGCATGATATGATGGTCTACAAAAAAACAACCACCCATTTTTTCTCTCTGCCTTTTGATTTTTGTTCAGCAGAATGACCTAAATACGTTTCGCGTGCGCAATGATTTGTACGGCCTATTTCAAAGACAATTAACAAGTTAAAAAGACAAAGATCACAATCACTCCTTATCACGTCGCAAAACAGACATCACCACAATGTAATCCAAATTTTTTGGGTACTAAAAAACTAAGATGAGATCAATACTAGCATCGCTCTTTCAACGGCTACTAATGCTTTCTGCAAGTTCGGCGCTTTTAAAATGAGTTCGTTTCGTCACTCTTACACGTAGTCAAATTCGCACGTAGTCGCTTTCAGCACAATTTTACAGGGTTTTTGTATATTTTGTCACAGCGAAACGGTGTCAGAAAAAAATACCTAATGTGACAATGTACAATAACCGACTAGCGTCGGGAGAATTGCTATTAAACGACCGGCAAGCAAGCAATAGCCAGGTCGGTGGCGGAGGAGTGAGTGCTGGTGGGGGGGGGGTTGAGTTGTGGGTGGGGGAGGGAAGGCTAACAAGGGGGGGGGGGGGGGGGGGGTGACTGAGGGGCTCAAACTTTTATGATTAAGAACCGCCCTTCACACAATAAATTTTTCTCAAAACAGTTTTGGTGAATCGCATTCTTAGAGACTATTGAGGCGTAAGGCTCTAAGAGAGCTGCTGAGGAAGTCAATGCCCTCTGGGCTTTACGAAAAGTTAAAAGTGTAAAAGGTAAAAAAAGCATTCAAAAGACCACAGAACTAAGGTAAGTGCTGTTAACATTATTTTGAAGCAATGAAAAAGCGCTATAAAATAGTGCAGAAAACGATTATGTACAAATATGACTACGTAAGAAAGTACCGGACCTAACCCATTTTAAAAGCGCTGAACTGGCAAGAAAAGCAACTAATTAATAACCGAGAGGATCTCAGTTTGGTTTTTTCAACAATCCAAAGGATTTGGATTGCATTGGTACGCTGTATGTTTTACGATGTGACGGGGAGTCATGGTGATCTTCTGTTCTATTTTTAATCTGTAAAGTGACACAGATTGAAAAGGTGTCACAATAAAATTTGCAACTGGTTAAAAAATAATTACTTCGTCAGTAGCTAGCCACGGTTTAGTGAGACTAGCTTCAGCTCGATTCGACTCTGCAACTTTTAGTTTTCTAGCATTGTTAGTAAATAAAAAACGATATTTTAAAAATTAGCAAGGTATTGCAAAATTTAAAAGAAAAGCTTCCAGATTTCGCAGTGAAAATGTTAAAAACTATTTTTTGTCTCGGGAGTTATGTCAAATAACTCATCTGCAAGACTTGAAAAACTTCGTTGGCCAGTAATGATCGTTAAACTCAGAAAAGGACAAAAATATTCAAAAATTTTGAAAATAGCAAATGTTAACAAAATCTTGCTAAAATTCAAGATATTAAAATCTTCAAAACAATTTCATTGTCTCAAGAGACTATCCAGTATCCCTATTTCAAGCTTTCAATAGTTTCACTGACTTGAAGATCCATAAACTTGGAAAATTGATAACAATTTTCTGAAAAATTTTTAAAAAAATTAAATTTTACCAAAAAAATCGGTAAAAAAAATGAAAACAAAATGCAAGTTGTGTAAAAAAGAAATGCTAAAATTCGTGGTGTTAAAATCTTGAAAAACATTCCATTACCATTAATAACTAAACAGTAACCTTTTGTAAAGCCCTACAGGAGGTTCGGCGCCTCTTTAGGCTGGAGAAAACGAAAACTGACAAAAAATTTCCAAAAAACTTGAAAAAACTGCAAGTTTTATCAAAAAATTGCTAAAATTTGTCATATTAAAAAACTGAAAGCTATTCCAGGGCAAAAAATTTTTTCAGTAACTTATTATCAAACCATTAAGGACGTTTTTTGGCCCCTGCGTCTGGAAAGACGTGAATGATGAAAAATAAATGCAAAAAAAAAATGAAAAAATTTGCACGTTTTGTCAAAAAATGATAAAATTCGTGATGTTAAAATGTTGAAACAATTCCACTACCACTAAAATAACTATGCAGTAACCTATTGTAAAACCCTAGAGGTGATTGCTTGACACCTAGAGGAGGTTCCTTGACACCCGGGGGGTGATGGGAAGGGGGGTGCTCAACAGTGAGGGAGTCTTCAACCTCTAAGAGAACCACCCTTCACACCATAAGTATAAGTCTCCAAAACAGTTTGAGCTGAAACAGAGCTGAAAGAAAGGCTCTAAGAGCACTTAATGCCCGCTGGGCACTACGTGTTTATCCCGTTTTTGATGAAGTCAAAAGCGTCCGACGAAAAATTGGTCAAGCGAAAATCGCATAGAAAAAGACCGACAGGACCAATATAATTGCTACAAACTTCGTTTGAGAGCAATTAATGATAGTCAGTCAAATATAATCGCAGGACGTCGGATAAATTGATCTTAATTACAGTTTTTGATTCTTCTAGCCTTGTTTGACTATTAAATTCTGTATATCTCAAAGCAGTAATCGAGTATACCCTTAGGGGCAAATAAAATATTTAAGCTTACGTTTTAACATCCTTCCGTACAGGCAAATGGGTTGCGGATATTATGTTGACGAGTATCCTCACGTCTGCTCCAGACAAGTTGGGCGCAGTCACAGCCTTCCTCTCTTTCCTTTGAGGTCGCAGAGGTCGACGGGGCTCAAAGAACTTCTTGATGGCCTCTCCCAATAGACTGAAAATAAACGATATATCAGAATTTATTTCTAACATTTAAAAAAGGATTGAAGAAGATCTTTAAGATCATCAGAACATTGGGTATGATTTCTTCGGGAAACCACGATGCGAGACAAAAACTCTTTTCTCTCTCTCTCTCTCTCTCTCTCGAGAAAAATCAGAACATTTCTTTCACCCTACCTGCCCCTCAATTGACCTTGGTTAAGCTCAGCGCAGCTCTTTTGTATTTATTTGGTCATGACATACCAACATTCATTCACCCACTCGACAGAAATGACTAGTAACTTTTGCCCGTTTTATTATTTACGAAATTATACTCGTTGTGAAATTATCGTTTTCAACACAAGCTGACAGCACAAGGGATCAAGTGACGTCACGTTTCAGGAAAACCACAACGAAGAATGTTCCACGCACTGTCACAGTGTAACACATTATCATGCAGAACGCGCTTAAAAAAGTTATGCGATTGATGCAAAATTTGGTGCCCATTTAGAAACAGACCTTTTTGTACCCACAGACCTTGAATGAAAATATTCATAAAATTGTATATGAAAGTCTAGATATGAGGATAGTTGATATGTAACCCCTGATTGTAGACAAGAGCGGCTGTAGACTACAAACAAGAGCAATTTTAATATGTAAAAGTCATTTTTCCCCAACATGAGAAAAATTGAACTGGTTGTACCACTGGCCAGTTGCATCATCTTATGAGGATGTGAGAAAGTGAGGCAATCATATTCAAATCAAAGATCAAATTTTCAAGACTTTTAGAATTTGATTGCTCGAAACACGCACGCAAGTTTTAAAATTTCAGATCACTGCAATGCCAGATTATACATTGCCACATTCTCATATATACAGTGTCGGATTTTTCAACTTCCAAGTTTTTTTCAGGCAAGATTGCGTGACTCTTGTTAAAGCCACTTCATAATTCTGGCTACGAAACTCAGTTCTCGATTAATGCCAGTTTTTCTGTGGCTTAATCAGAGTTACATCCACGGCTGAAATCAATTTTAAGATCCTTCCTGAAATGAAGATGTGAAATGAACCCGACATGTAACAGTATTTGTGAATGTCACAATCCAAAAGATCTGATGAAATGAACTATGGATGAAAATGAAAACCGGAGAACCAACATGCATCAATCTTACCCGTCTCCTCTAAAATCACGGCCACAATTTTTTTTTAATAAATCAATAACAGAGCATAGCCAGCAGACCGTCGAATACAGCTGCGAAATGATTTGCGTTCCGTACAGTTTAGATACAGAAATGAGTTTGCTTCGTCAGTTGTATTGTCTGTTTAAATTCATCCACGGAAGTCACCCCTGTTTTTTATATCAGTGGTAGCCTTGTACCGCAGGTTTCGAATAATCTCGATTTTCTCCCTTCAAAATGGAATTGACTATAATAACCCATGGAGAAGTCAAGGAGAAGTTTAAGAGAGAAGTCGACAAAACAAAACAGCATAAGTAGTAGTAGCTTACGCAGTGTCGGGTATGGTTTCTTCGTGGACCACGTCTGTGATAGTGTACTGATGTCTGGCTTGTATGAACCTGACCAGCACATTCTCATACACTCTCTTTCTAATCTTGTTCACCAGGATCCTGTGCTCATCCATTTCCTCCTCTACCTATGAAAATTTGGTAGCGGTCAAGCAAGCCAAATTTTGAAAAATGAGCCGAGTAAGCCGAAAATTTTGAAGATAGTAGAATTAAAAACTGTCCCTGGTGGAACGGTGGGCACGTTGCCCTGATTATATCACACAGCGGATGCTGAGGCCTGGCCATGGAAAAATGATTGAAAAATTCGCCTAAAAATGAATGCCTAAGACGATAGATGATTCATTGTGAAGTACAATCTGACGGTAGATTGAAACTCTCTATCAAGTTTTGAAATTCCAGACCAACGAGTCACCGGGTTTTAGAAATTAAAAGAATGCTTGTTGCAAGCAATGTTACGAGACCGCAGAAGTCAATTAAAAATTCTGGATTAAATCATTTCTAACCGGTGGTGAGTTATCGATTGCGGCAAGAGCATATCAATGAACTGAGTAACGTGACAAATAAAGTTGATTGCCTATAGAAACAGGGTCAAAGTTGTAAAGTTCTTGTAAACACTTGAACAGAAAAACAAATAGGAATCCCCGGTTTAAAACATAACCGACTAAACGTCGGGAGAATTGCTCTCGAACGACTAGTGGGAGCTCTAATCAATTGCAGCCTGTTTTACTCCGGGGGGGGGGGGGCTAAATGGGACAAAAAAGATCAATAGTGGGCCTCAAATAACCACATTAGAGGCTAACATATCCCACTATTAAGATTTAAAACGAAAAATGGCACCAGTTTCGGCGCACTTTTCATTTGACTTTTACTATTAAATTGCCGCCAATTGAGTTCAGCTGCTTGAAATTGTGATTGAGAGAGATTTTTAGATCACGCGAAACGCCAAAAGTCAAGGGCGTAAAAATCACTCGAAAAGTCAAAGGTCAAGCGAAAATTTTCTCTACGAGAGGAATTGAAAAAGGTAAGTCAATAGCACAAAAACTAAGAAGATACAATCAACCAAAAAATATTGACAAAAACCAAACTAGTGAGTCGACACGAGAGAGAAGTAAAGGCCTCAAACCCGTATGCGTTTCTTCCATTAAAATCTTACGAACCAAATTGCAGATCAAAAACAGAAAGGAGTCCACAAACTCAAAATTCTACAAAACAAAACATGAAAAACCAAAAAACCTGTATTGCCGAAAAATGTCCACGATAGCTTCATATATATGCAGTTTCAAAAATAGCCACCATTAACATGCTTAACGCACATCGTGATGGAAAGAGAATTTGTTTGTGTCAAAAGTGTTCTAAATTGGTGTGCAGTTTACGTTAGATTTAAAAAAATAAGCTTAACCCAGCTTCCTAACTGAAGGCTATTAAGCTTAATATTAGCTTTCGCCATTAACCACTTTGATAAACTTTGGTAAATTAGGACGCTATGAAAAAAGGACCGTGCTTTGTACAGTTTCTTTTGATTTTGCTCTTTTGACCTTCAACCGTATTCATTATATTGCAAAATTCAATGAGCGGAAGAATTTAAAACCATTCAATTGAAACAGGAACGGAGGTTACTCAATGGTCAAACGTGCATGTTGGCACTTCAAAGACAACTCGAATAGCACACACCGTTATAATAAGTTATAATTGAAAATAATAGACGTTGGAAAGCTGACGGCGGCAATTAATAAAAAGCAGACTGAAAGGAAAATTCTGTTCATTTTGTTTAATTACTGTGATGTTATATTTCCGATTGGAATCTGTATATCTTAGCTGCTTCTGTCAGCAGCTCTCAAATACCCCTCAATTAGAGTGACACACTCAGTTGGCCAGATCTGCTTGAAATAAAGTAAAGAAAAGTCATTTCGACAGCGAGGAAGTCATTTTTTAGAGTGAGGTAGACAGTTTGCGATAAAAAAACAAGATGATGCGAATGAACATAAAACCTCACTCAACTAAGAGTGAAACAAGGTCACGCACTCAATTTAGTCGAAATTGCATTAAAAACGAACAAAAGGCAGATTAAAAGTGATCGTGACGTCATGTGGATCTTGAAGGGATAGAAAAAACATAGCAGGACGATTCCTGAACTACAATTCAAAGAATTTTCATTGATTAAACAAAGAACCAAACCTAGAACGTTCTAGAAATGAATTGGGAAATCCACAAACAATTGGTCAAAAAATTGAAAAACAGTACTGACAAGTCAAAGTGGTGCACGTAAACAAAAAAAACCACTTTTTCACACTGCATGTTCTACAGACCGAATAGCTTTTAGCAATGAGCTACAGAATCTTGAGCGTGAAAGTTAACAGTAGCGTGAACCAACGACACTTAGGAAACAATGAAAAGGGGAAAAAATCAAAAAATTTGAACAATTGCAGTGCGATGAAGTTGGCTGTAGTACGGTAGTTGGCAGATTATCAAACAGCAACTGCGATAGCTTTGTAGACTTTTATAAACGAAAGAGCTGATAAAAACATAGCCGCCAGATTGCCGGAAAATAGCCACGATAGACGCTTGTGGCCTTCCATGAAAAGAAACAACTAAAGAAATGAGATAGACAGATCGACCACCAGAACTTTAACAGATCACTAGACTTTTGGGGTTAGATTCGGACTGTCAATTTTATGACACATACGGCTCATAACGAAAAAAACCTAAAAGTTTGGCACTATTTAGATGCACACTATTGATCTTCAACTGGTAAAATTTCATAAAATTTAAAGTTCCATAAAGCAGTAGAAGTCGAAGTCATTGAGAAAGTCAATTCCAAGAAGTCAGGTCGTAAGAATCGTCGATGGAGATGAAATAAAAAAACATAGCAGGACAAGTCCTGAAGTACAATTCAAAGAATTTCTATTGACTACACAAAAATTAGACCTATAACGGACTATGAGTGAATTTGGAAAACCGTTTCTACAAAAATCAGATTAAAAAATCAGAAAATCAATGTCAAAATGCCGCATGTGAACAAACAACCAATAGCGATCAATTGAACTTTGGTTCAAACAAAAAAATAGGCCTAGAATTAACGATGAATGGATTGGAAAAACCATTTAGAAAAAACTCCAATACAAAAAAATCGAAAAAACAGTAAAAATCAAAGCGAAATTGCCTCATGCCGCATGTGAACAAAAAAAACCACTAGCGAGAAAGCGAATTTTTGTTCAAACACCATTTTCTCACCTAAATTTAAAATTAGAGTTAAAACAATTCACGCCGCATAGCCACTCGCTTTTTCGCTCCACTTCCTGTTTCGGATTGACCAAAATCCCTACTTCAATTTGATTTTAAAAATAATGAATATGTGTGAACAGATCTTAAAAAAAAGACAGCGCCCCAATACAATTCAAATTCTTTGAATTGTATAAAACCACTATGCCCCCAATAATAGCCTCTATCACTTCGCGGCTATGAAAACATCGGATAACTAAAACTTGAGCAACATTTTATTTTCGTGCTTGAATTCTGTTATATCTGAAGGGAGGTTAATTGAAGTTTCTCGCAAGCATAAAAGGCTTTAATTTATGCGTGATCTCCTTAGTTACTCTTGTCCCTCAAATTAGAGTGGTGAACAGTCATCCTGAAATTGTAGTTGTGATAGAAAAAAATACTTAAACGAATATACTGAGAACATAACTATTTAAAGTGGGGCGAGTCACTGAATCAGATAGCCAGAGGAAAGGTCGCATGAGAAGTTTGAGATCAATTAGACATGCTTCAATGAAAACAAAAATAACGTCGAGCATTAACTCCGTCGAAACATGGCGGGCTTTTGGGAAGGCTAACAGCGAGTTGTATCAAAACAAAACGCCAGTGACAAATAAAGCTCGCTACCAGAACCATTAAAAGAGTAAAGAGGCTAAATAGTAGCCGCATTTCTATGCAGGAAGAAACTAAAAAATCCTGAGTGGAATCAATCCAAAATGCGTTCCTCAACAGATTACGTTCACTTACCGGTCGATAAGGATCTTTCTGTTGGTCTAGCATCGCACCTCCACTCAATTCTTCCATCTCTTGAGCCATTTTACGCTCGTAGTCCTACAAACATAATTCATCCATTGAAGTTTTGGATTTTTTCCATCCGTGCTCCCGTACGTTATGCACCCCTAGTAACAGAGCACGTACATAGCAAATCATTATGTGAAAATTTGGCACGTGCGTCTGGGGTGTTCAAATAATATGCCCCCACTAAGCTAGGGGCACAAACGGAAAAGATCCAATGTTTCGTTCGAAATACTCAAAATTACTGTCTCCAACACTCCAACACCTGGGTTGTCCACTGAAGTTCACAGGGTTCAAAATCTAGAGAAAACAGAATATGCCTTGCGTAATCAAGCATGATGAGACCAAGAAAACATAAGTATACTCTTAACTGATAAAATCAGCAGAATTTGCGACTTTGAGACGCTAGTAGTGTGTGGAGGGGACGTTAGTAACGGACAAAATATAAACTTACATCAAAAAAGTCGGGGCTGATTTCTTCTTGTGATGCAGGTACCATTCTGTAGTTTCTAAACTCGGGTACCTCTTGCGACCTGTATTCTAGGAGACGAAACCGTCTGTTCGTGTTCAGTTCTTCGTCTTTGCAGAAGTCAAATTCCTCTTGGAGCTGCTCCAGTCTGAAGTACTCCGGCTTCTCACTGTTCTCCCCCACAGCACCATCAGTGTACATCTAATGCAACATGCAGCATTTTGATAACAATTCTACAACGAAACATTTTTCGGCATGTTTTGTATCTATACGACTTAAGCACTGAACTTTGCACGCTACGACGCCCCATCCCCCGCTCATCTTCCCATCACTCCTCGCCTACTAGTTTCCCTAAACTTCGAGTTACAAATCCATTCTTTTTTAAGTCGCAAAAATACTTCCTAATTAATTAAATCCTAATTACACCCTACCCAGATAAAAAATCTTAAAATTACAAATACGTTTTCTTTCACACTAATAATCAGTAACTTTATTAGTGATGACCAAAGGTTAGGTTGCTACTTCTTAGTTTAGTACTAGCTGTCATATTTACCTTCACGTGATACAATATGGTGGAATTTGCAGGGTCATTAGGGTCCAATCTATTCTGATTGACCCACTCAACCAGAGCCGGCATGTCTAAATGTCCAGAAGAACCGATAGCAGAGATAGGGTCTGCTAACTTCATAGCACTACAATAAAACAGAAGATTCATTTCACGCAAGATTAGACCACAAACGACCGAGCTACAGTTTTGCAAATCAGTGAAAACGGATCAAACTGTGATGTACGTAGATTTCTTGAGAGCATTTAATTCGGTCGACCATTTTAATCTTCTATCGAAATTATCAAGATTCGGCTGATAGTTTTTTTCACTTTCAAATTCTTAAATGAGCTCTAGCATTCAATGAGATAACTGCAAAATTGCTTTCAATGATGCGTAACAATTAGTATATTTTTAAAATTGCCAGTAGCTATAGTACAGGAGAAATACTGTTCAATGTCAGTGCACAACTATACTCAAAAGAACGCCAGAGACCCATGCATAGAACGCAAAACATCTCTAACTTTCCTCATATGCAACCAGCCATATTGAAACTAGGCTCATGCGAATTCGGCTTCAGATTCTGTATGAACTGAACTTCAAATGATCTGCATGGGAGCATATCATGTCCATAATTGAACTGAGTTAATAAAGTTCTTGCGAGGTTTTTTCAACATTTGCTTTGGGTCCAGCTTATTTCTAACGAATTGTTTGTTCAACACATGCATACCATCTAACTGAACATTTGAGAGCAATTGCTGCCAACATACCATTTTGATAAACTAACTCAATCTGTTTTGTTGTCAAACAATTGTGCTTTTTGTTACCTGTGCAATTAAGTTTTTTTAATGGCGGTATTTCCACAGAAGATTAATTTGAATGGGTTTTTATCTAAAATTATGTGGATTTTTGTCTGAAACTTGATTACTTCATAGCGCTGGAGGTCTTTGTATTGTCAGCCATAGGCACCAGAGGCGTTCCATCGGGTGATAGTGCCCATGCGATACTACAGGTGAGGGTTCCTTTCGTCTTCAGTAGAACACTCTCGTTGTCCGATAACATCACCTCTTTACCTTAACACAATCATATGATCAGTTTCGAACCAACAAGGAGGCTCGTTAACGTGCGTTTGCACATGATGATCCGACCCGCGCTCATCTACATTTTTGACATAATTGTCAACCAATTGAAGAGATAATCAAAAAAGATCTCTGAGTTTAAAAAAAAAACCGTTACACAAAATACTAAATGAATAACATAATGCCATGCCTCATTACAGCGCTCACGGGATCTCACACCATTAATAGGACTATGGAAGAAAAAAATGAACAACAAAATAAGCAAAATATTTTTACGGCAAAACTTCAACATCTGAACTTAAAAGCACCTAGTAACAACGTCAAAACACAATCACAAGAAACATTAACTACAGATGGGACTTTATATTATTGAGACTAAATAACAAGTTGATAAAAAGGAAGCAATAATAAGGCGAAATTCAAAAATCAACCATTATTTTTTAAACCAAATATTTACAAAAGTCTTAAAAACCATTAAGTTTTAACAAAAAAATTCTTGATAAGTTAAAAAAATCCGAAACCAATAAAGTCTGCATCTGTTCAAAAAAAGACACGGAAAACGACTAAAGATGAAGAATAAAAAGATACTTACAACTTGCGAAAACACAAATTATTGAGGCCATTAAGTACTTCTGCTGTTGTCTGAATATTATGTTTTTTATTTCAAAAGTTAATTAAACTACTTCAATTAAAATTATACTGAAAGAATAATGTTCACTTGGTCCTAATTTGAAAATCATTGGGATCTGTTATTACGTGAGTGAGCTTAAAGAAGAGAAAAAGGACACAGATATTGACCACGAAAAAAAATTTCTCTTCAAAACAACAGTCACGACGTAATATCAATAGCCAGTTTAACATTCGAACTACCGGGAAGGGAGATGGGGCCTCTCAATGATGAGAATGAGATACAAGTTGACAAATATAACAAAACCTTAAAAGCTTGAAAAACCGTTTGAAAACAAATAATATCATGCACTTTAAAGCTTTTTCTGTAAACTTACGGCATTGAGTAGTTTCACTCGTTCAGCACTCAGTTAGAAGCTTATGAGACTTCTTTGCGACTACATCTTTGCGACTACATCTTTGCGACTACATAAGGAATATAAAACAAGCAAAAACAAAAAAATGAGACAGAAGAGTCGGAGCCATTAAAAAATGAATTGTTCATTTCAAACTTTTTAATTTTCATATAATATTTTAACAACTGAATTGTTTTTTGTAACAAATTGACTCCAAAAAACTAACAAATATGAACAAATATAATATAACCACGAAACTTTTGAGAAAACCCGTAGTATCAAAGCCATTAAATTCAGTAGCTTTCAACGGCAATCAAGAATCAGATATAATAAGTTGCTTCGATGAGAAAGTTGTGTCATTCGTAAATCACCAAAAAGTCATCAAACTAAGTCGTATGACTATGCAAATGACAACAAATACAGGCAAAAACCACAATCCAGTAGAAAAGTGCGAGAAGACAGTGTCGAAGCAAGTAAAAATCATGCATTTTTCTCTGCAAACTTTATCTTTGATCTATTGAAAGACCTCTCTAATCCAGTGGGAACTGGTAATGATAAGATAATGTGATAGGATCTCAAAAGAATCTAAAATTATGAAAAACAAAAAGTAAAAATCATGAAAAGTCGTTACATCCAAGTCAAAAAGGCAATAGTTAGAACATAAAGCCGCTAACCAGATTCACTTTGATTGCAATAGAGACAATGGACGTCCTGTCAATAGTGAGACCAACTTACATTTCACAGAAACAAGTTTAAGATCGGTTAATGTTGAAAAAAATTTTCAATAAATTATTTTTAAAGACCTAACAGCCATTAGCTGTCCGGTCAAATTACTACATAGGTCCGCTTACTGATCTTCAGAAAGCCTACTGCATTTTTTGTCAACGATTCTATGTCATAGGTCTAAAAGTTATATTAAAATCTCAAAAAGAAAAATGAAAAAGAAAAATCATATATCAAAATCAAATGAAAAATTACAAAAACTCAAGAGTCGGAGCCATAAAAAAATGAGCGACTCCTTAAAAAGAATCATTTGTTCATTGGGCATCAATTTACTGTAAATCAGGTTTGTCATGAACAGAACCTGGATTTTGAAAAGCTGTTAGCCTCTAAGTGACTTAGAAAAATCAAAAGAAAGTATGATTTTTAAAATATCAGCCCTCAAATAGAAATCGATTTTTTTTATAGTAAACTTCCCTACGAGACGAACACTACCCTTTCTATAGCCTTTCTTCGGTTAGAAATAAAAAGATTTCAAAGTCTCATTTGTAGCACAAAGTGTAATTTTAAATTGATATTTTTTTTTAGAAAAGAACTTAATTTAACAAAAAATGAACAGAATCATGCCAAACATCACGTGTTCACACAAAAATTTAAACCTCGATAACTCCTCGAAAAACACGAAATTCAAAAAATCGTTATAATTCCGAACTCTACGGTGGACGAGCTTTTTAATGATACCACTCACATTTCTCTACCATGAATATTGTCTGAACAAAAAAACCCATTTGAGTACATAGTTCCTTCCCCCACAAGTGCGTTCGGAACAATAAAATCAAGTTCTTAATAGAAGCGGCAATCAACATTATACTCGGGACTCTTTCACCTAATAGTTTTTAGTGTGGTAAAATTACAATGCTTGGAAGGGGATTCGGGGTCTAGCTCTATTGAAAATATGTATAAAAGAAAAATTTGACCAAAAACACAAATTTACAATATTATTTTTTATAATATCGGTTTAAGGTACTACGTTTTGCGAAGAATTTCCGACATTATTGTAAAACCACTACCTGAAGCACATTATTGACAATTTCTGAGTTAGCAATTGTCAAGTTAGCAAAAGCAAATAGTAGTTTTTTTGAAAGATTAAAAAGTGTGTGTAAAAATTGAAAGAAATGTAGCTTTCTGCTTTCTCTTTCAGTTAAAATGTAATTAAAAATCATTAAATTATAAATTGCGCAAACAAAAGCCTGTGAAACACAACCACATTAGCAGCTTTCTCTTCCCACATTTTTGAAGCGTTTCAAATAATGCGTGCATTAGGGAGACAAGCTTTGTTTGTGTGTGTGATCTAAGCGACGAAAGGGTAGGATTAAGAGAGCTGAACAAGAAAAAGGTATAAATAGCCAGGCGGAGGGGCGTGGACGCGGTCGCATTTGTTTACGAGTGCCACTACAAAAACAAACATGAATGAAAACTTTGGCAAAATCGCCAATTCATTGGAGAAAACTTGCGAAAAATAAACCAAAACGAAACAATGAGGCTCAGAATGCGCGCTCGCACATTATCTTGGAACTCGACAAATTCAAACCACATATATTTAAATTTAAAAACCTAGAGACTTGTATCTTGGATCCAAATCCTCAGTGATGTATTCAAACTTCTTTAAACATGAACAGTTTGATCAGAAACTGTATATCAATGATCTGCTTGATGTTAGAAAACTTTCTGTACACTTTTTCAAAAACGGTAAGAGCTACGAAACATCTTTGAAATCTAAAATAATCTTTTGGCAATTACTTCGCAAAGTAGCCGTTTTGATGTTTTAAGTTAAAGTAATGACACCTTATCTGTAGACTTCAATCAAATTTCTTTGCGCCACGCAAAAACAGGAGATCATCAGACACAAATTTCTTATTATCACAAAGGAGCGAAAAGTGGAGTCTGTAAAACATGCTAAAAGTGATAAAAAGATGATAAAATTTGCAGCCCGTTGAGCTACATTTAACTGCTTCGAAAATAATTGCTCCCCGCGAAAAAAGATAGTAGTCATCAGCTCTTAATAACACGTTAGAAATAGACCGTGTCTTATAGGTTGTATTTAAGCAGTTGTAAGTACCGCTCTGACCGTTCGAAGCATCCGACGAAAAAGTTTAGTAATTTATGGAAGCATTCAGCCACAATTTCTCAAATCAAAAGTTGTCCGGCTTTAACGACGACTATTTCAGTTGAATGAAGATTTTTAAAAAAAGCAGCAAACTGGCAGCGTCCGTAAACTGGGTCAAACTAAAAATTTCATCAATCGAAACTTATCTCATAATAGATAATAAGTTATTTCATGAAAAGAATGTTTCATTTGCTAAGCTCTTTTTCCTTCAGATCTCGCTTCTATATAACTGAAAACGACGTTCTTGAAAAAAAAATGAATAAAACAATTTATACGACTCTCTCTAAAAGCATTTGCAATAAATCATAAATGGGGAATCGGAAATTGGTTGTTGGTTCTGGATTTATAAACTTGCATTCAATAAATCAAACATACATAGCCACAGTTGACTTGATACAAACTTCTAAATCATTTGCTCAACAGTTTCACATGAAAGCTCCTGTTTTGGGACAAACTCGGGTTCTGGGGATAATTCTGCGCTCGAAATCTGACTCAATTCATTTGGAGTTTCAACCGATGTCAATAGATTGCAATCCGCTTTCGTTTCCTGATCATCTGCTTTGAAACCCGAGTCTTCGTCCGATAAATCATTGTCAGACAGCATCGCAAGTTCAATTTCGTTGTCTTCATTGTCTGTGAGATCCAGTATCAAGTCATCGACGTTCCCTAACTCGGAAGCAGCAGCTACAGAGGAGTTGGCAGCGAACACACTATCTTCTAGGCTACTCGATGAGGCACAGCTTGAAGGCACTCGTAATTCCGGATTTCTTTTTTGAATTTATTGACCAATGTTTCCAAATTTGATTTCACTAAATGTTGTATAAATATATTATCGCTATGTGCAACTTCGTTTGATGAGTGAAAATGATCGCGAATTAAACTCCTTAAAATACAATTAGTTTCTACGTCGACTTCTTTTCGACAGAACAGCAGCCAGCTTCACTGTTAGAAATTTTGTTTTCATTTCATGTTTTGACAAAGAAATTCTTCAATATGCATTGTTTAGATGAACTAAGAATCAAAAGCGGATAGCATATCATAAACTACCTATGAGACGAAAAGTCAAAAGTTTTATTTCACATTAATTATTTTCGAAAAAAGTATTTGCATAAACCTCTTCATTTTTTATAAAACTCTTTCATTTATAGGAAAGCTGTGAGTGCTCAACGATAGCTGCTATCAATGAGTCAATTAGACAGAAATGAAAAAAAGCCTAAAGGACAAATAATTGGAAACATAATCGACTAACGTCGGGCGCATTTCTCTCAAACGACCGACGAGCGGTTGGCTTCGTCAGTAGCTAGCCACGGTTTAGTGAGGCTAGCTTTAGATTAGTTGAAGGGGCCTAAGATGAGCGCAGCGGGTGGTGCAAAAATGGATTAGGAGGACTGATGTGGGGGCGGTGGGTGGGTGGTGGCGTGGGATCGACTTCTAAGAACCGACCTTAGCCAAAACAGTTTCTGTTAATCGCATACGTGAAGACGAGTGGGCTGAACGGTTCTAAGAAAACTTTATGCAAACTGGGCGCTACCTCTTATTTGTCCCGCTTCTGAAGACGGAAGTCAAATGGGTCAGACGAAAAATCGGTCAAGCAAAAAAAATTACATAAAAGAGACAAACAGGATTAATTAATTTGCTACAAATTGCTTTTGAGAGCAATTAACACTGATTTCGTAAAAAGAGCCTGTTAAGTCCTTTATGATAAAGGACTTCTTCTATAACTCATTGTTAATGAGGATCATAGATCATGACATTACGCCATATAACAGCAGCTGAAGTGCGGCATCAACAAAAAGGGAGAGAGATAGAGTGAGAGAGAGAGATAGAGTGAGAGAGACAGATAGAGTGAGAGAAGATAAACCATCAACGAGAAAGAGACGGAAAGAAACCCCAACCACCAGAGAGAGAGAGAGAGAAAGAGAAAGGAATATTTTCCATGCTGAGACTCGACTCACCAACTTCTGGTTTTCTAGCATTGTTAGTAAATAAATCAAAGAAAAAAATTGAAAAAGGCAAAATTAAAAGGCAAAATTTCGCAGTAAAAAGTTCAAAATCATTTTTTGTCTCAAAAGTTCTGTCAAGTAACCCATCTCCAAGACTTTCGTTGGCCAGTAATGGTCGTTAAACTCAGAAATGACAAAAAACATTTAAAAAATTTGGAGACAATTGCAAATTTTAACAAAATCCTGCTAAAACTCAAGATATTGATATCTTTAAAACCATTTCATTGTATCAAGAGACTATCCGGCATCCCTCTTTGAAGCCTGAAATTTCACTGGCTCATAAAGATCCAGTTAAAGATCCACTTGAAACATAAAAATTTTAAAAAAAAATTTGAAAACTTTTTATATTTTACCCAAAAATTGCTGGAATCATAAATATTGGAATCATAAATATGAATCATAAATATTGGTGCTGGAAAAAGTTAAAAAAAACAGCATTGCAAATATATTTTAAAAATATGCTTAAATTTGTGAACTTAAAAACTTATCAAACCTTGTAGGAAGTTCCGTGGCTTTTCAAGCTAGAAAAACCTAAAAAATGACAAAATTTTTCAAAAAAAATTGAGAGTTTTATTGAAAAAAAATTACTAAAATTGTGATATCAAAAAGTTGGAAATCTAATCCAAGACCGACAAAAAATTTTTGAGTAACTTATTATCAAACCCTAACGGAGGTTTTCTGACCCTTAAGGCTCAAAAAACCAAAAAAATGACTCAAAAAGATGAAAAAAATTTGCAAAAATTGTCAAAAAAATGCTAAAATTCGTGATGTAAAAATCTTGCAAGACATTCCAATACAACTAGAAGTTATACAGCAACCTATTTCCAAAAACTAGAGGAGGTTCCTTGGCTCTTGCGGCTGAAAAAATTTGAAAACGACAGATTGTCAAAAAACTTGAAAAAAGGCAAGTTTTATCAAAAACTTGCCTTTTCACTGAGGGTTGTTTTTCACTGAGGGTTGATGAGGGGGGGGGGGGGGGGGGGGTGGGCAACAGTGGGGTTTGGGGTTAACTGCGCAGGGTGGCAATAGTGGGGGGGTCAACAGTGGTGGGGTCTTCAACCCCTAAGAACCACCCTTCACACCATAAGTATAAGTCTCCAAGACAGTTTGAGCTGAAACAGAGCTTAAAGGCTCTAAGAGCATTTAATTCCCGCTGGGCGCTACCCGTTTATCCCGTTTTTGAGGACGATAAGTCAAAAGAGTCAGACAAAAAGTCGAAAAAAAGACCGACAGGACTTATTGCTACAAACTTCTTTTGAGAGCAATTAAAAAGTTCGAGCAGCACTTATTGCGCATTGATAAGACAAATAGCAGATTAGCAATCATTTTTGCTATATTTGTTTGCGTGAGACAATTCACTTCGGTCTAAAACCTTGTTCTGGCTAAAAAATGAAAAGAAACTTGAAACATTCTAAGAGGCAACATTTTGAGAGCAATTAAGGAAGCGCAAATTTTCAGATTTAGGAACTTCTTAACTGTAACAAAACTTCACAAGAGCATAATCTATGACTTAACCAGCCAACAAACTACCAAAAAGAATAGTGGTTATTGAGCAGCAAAAAAAACAACTCAAATTACTGCTGTGAGGTTGTTTAGGTAATTAGGAAAAAACAGACTAACGACATGCGAGCGGTTGGCTTTCTCAGTAGACAGCTTGGGCTTAAGGAGGCTCGGGTTACAGGTGTAATGCAAAGATGGGGGAAGTCGATGGGGGGTGATGTGACATTGACTAGGGGCTGTCAAAAACCTGTACTGCCGAAAAAAGTCCACGATAACTTCATATATATGCAGTTTCAAAAATAGCCACCATTAACCTGATTGAAGCACATCGTGATGGAAACAGAATTTGTTACTGTGTCAAAAGTGTTCTCAATTGGTGGGCAGCTTACGTTAGATTTTAAAAAAAAACATGCTTAACCCAGCTTTCTAACTGAAGGCTATTAAGTTTAATACTGGCCAGTAATCACTCTGATGAACTTTGTTAAATTAGAACAGTATGAAACATAACCGACTAACGTCGAACGAATTGCTCTCAAACAACCGTCGAGCGGTTGACTTCGTCAGTAGCAAGCCAAGGTATAGAGAGACTAGCCTTAGCTTGATTCGAATCTGCAACTTTTAGTTTTCTAGCCTTGTTAGTAAATAAATCAAATAAAAACCTGATATTTTAAAAATTTGCAAAATAGTGCAAAATTTTTTTAAAAAAAGCGTCCAGATTTCGCAGTGAAAATGTTCAAAACTATAATTTGTCTGTGGAGTTAAGTCAAGTAACCCATCTGCCAGGCTTGAAAAGCTTCGTTGGCCAGTAATGATCGTTAAACTCAGAAAATGACAAAAATATTCAAAAATTTTTAATAATAATTGCAAATTTTAACAAAATCTTGCCGAAATTCAAGATATAAAAATCTCCAAAACCATTTCATCGTCTCAAGAAACTATCCAGTCTCCCTATTTGAAGCTTTAAATAGAATCACTGGCTCAAAGATCCTTAAACTCGGAACAAGATAACAATTTTCCGAAAAATTGAAAAAAAAATTATCAAAAAATTGCTAAAGCTGGAGACATTAGAATATTGATAACCATTCCGTTAACTCCGGAAACTATGCTACTTAGAGAAGGCCCTAGGATCCTGGTGCCGGAAAAAAATAATTAAAGAAATCAAAAAGATTCAAAAAAACTTGAAAAAATGCAAATATTTTTTAAAATTGATGCTATCAAAATCTTGAAAAACATTCCATTACGTCTAGAAGCTATGCAGTAACCTACAATCAAAACCTAGAGGAGGTTATGTGGCTCTTGATACTGTAGAAACCTAAAAAATAAAAAAAAATAAAAAACTTTAAAAATTTGCTAAATTGACGAAAGATGAAAAAAAAAACAGCTAAAATTGGTGATAAAAAAAGTTGAAAACTAAACCATGGCCATGAAACACTTTCCAATAACTTATTATCAAAACCTAACTGAGATTTTCTGTTAGGCTGAAGAACCTGAATACTGACAATAAATGTAAAAAATTGAAAAAAATTGCAAAATTTGTAAAAAAAAAAAAATGCTAAAATTCGGGATGTTAAAATGCTGAAACCATTCCACTACCACTAGAAACTATGCAGCAACCTATTATAAAACCCTAGAGGAGGTTCCTTGACACCTAGGGCTGAAAAACTCAAAAAGACGACAAATTTTCAAAAGGCTTGAAAAAAATTGTGAAAATTAGTATAAAATTGCGTGTTTTTAGCGATCGGTTGTTCGAGCGTAGCACCGTGGGGGGGGGGGGGGGGGGAGGTTGCACCGTGGGCTGATGGGGAAGGGAGTGGTGGGGGCAACATCGCAGTGGGGGGGTCAACAGTTAGGGTGCTAAGTATGTCTTCAAAACAGTTTCTGCGAATCGCATACTTAAAGACTAATGAGCTGAAAGGCTCTAACAGCACTTAATGCCCGCTGGCCGCTACCTGTTTATCCCGTTTTTGAGGACGAAAAGTCAAAAGCGTCAGACGAAAAATCGGTCAAGCAAAAAATCGCATAAAAAAGACAGGACTAATATAATAGCTACAAACTTCGTTTGAGAGCAATTAAAAAAGGACCGCAATTCGTCCAGTTTCTTTTGATTTTGCTCTTTCGACCTTCAATATATTGCAAAATTCAATAAGCGGAAGAATTTAAAACCATTCAATTGAAACAGCAACGGAGGTTACTCAATGGTCAAACGCGCAAGTTGGCACTTCAATGACCATTCGAATAGCACACACGGTTATTATAACCGTTATAACTGAAAAACATAACAGACTAAACGTCGGAAGAATTGCTCTCGAACGACTAGTGGGAGCTCTAATCAATAGCAGCCTGCTTCACTCGGGCGGGGGGAGGGTGGGGGAGCCTACATGGAACTAAGAAGTTCAATAGTGGGCTTCAAATAACCACATTCGAGGTTAACATATACCACTATTAAGATTTAAAGTAAAAAATGACATCAGTTTCGGCGCACTTTTCATTTGACTTTTAGTATTAAATTGCCGCCAATTGAGTTCAGCTGCTTGAAATTGTGATTGAGAGAGAATTTTAGATCACGCGAAACGCAGAAGTCAAGGTCGTAAAAGTCACTCGAATCGTCACAATTGCCAAGCAAAAATTTTGCATAAAAAAGACGCACACGTTTACAATAATTGCTATGAACTTCGTTCAAGAGCAATTAACCAGATTTGTCATTAACTTAAGAGTAATCAATTATTCACGATCTAATGCTTGCAGAACGTAAGCACAAAAGAGTAGCGCTTAAACTCTTTGATAATCCTTCCTTACAATGCAATTGTACACTGTTTCATTGTTTCCAGTTACGATTCAAATGAATCTAATGAAAAAATGCAGTGTTTTAATACATGAACCAATCAACGTCGGAAAATTTCCTCTCGAACGACAGGCGGGGCGATTTAATTCAAAGGCGGCTGTAGCCTAAAAAAATTTATAGGGATGCAAAAAAAAATTCGACTATCGAGGGTTTGAATCCTCGACCTGCTAGATGACGCATTCAACGCTCGTCTTTCAGGGCTTTAGGATATTCTTCCTTATAATCTCGTTTGTTTACAGACTTAATTTCTGTGTTTTAAAAAGGAAACATGTTATTCCTTCGAATGCATCCATTCGTGATTCCGTCCCATTTAATCATAACCCAAGTGGCGAAACTGTCGTCATCATCAAGGTACACTCGCTCCTCCATTCGACGACCTAGATGCAAGCTTTACTTCAGCCACAGTTACTTCAATTGGGAAAGACTTTTCAAATAAAAGGCCATAATAAATTTAATATAAGTAGAATTTGATGTCAATAGAATTATTGAAAAAAGAACCACTTTTAAACTGAACACCCGACTGTGTGGGTTATCATTGAGTAATACCCATAATGGATACCTTTTTGAATAATAATTCTGCAATAAAAATGTCCGAAAACCTTGTCAAAGAAGATTTTGTTCTCAATTTGCAACAATCTTAGAGCTTATTACTTAGACAATAAGTTGGACATTTATTATTCGTTGTTTACCCTTGATATTGTTTTTGAGGACCTTCGTAAGAGTCGTCCCTGGACTCACATGCTATCCAATAATAGATCGGAAATGAAAAGCGAAATTTAAAAGAAGGAATCAAATGACGCTATTGGGGGCTATTATATACCACAATAAAGATTGACGAAAAATAGCCGCCATTGATTCCCATAATGCCGATTACGATTGAAAAAACAGAAAAAATGAAAACTCATTGCTGTACGAAAACAATTTTAAAGTGCGAACTATTTTCAATTCATTTTGTTGCTAGACACAATCCTGCGACTTAATGAGAAGATACATGGGGCTAGCGTCATTATCAATAAGCATTCAAGTCAGAACAAAGTTCAAGTACCGGGCATCTAAAAATTGGGCTTTATAGGTTTATCCGGTTCCTAATTTAGATTTCGTTTTTCGATACTGATTCTGGTCATCTTAGATTGCTTTGCAGAGCAACTGCCGTTTTAAAGCACTATGGTCAGAATGAGCTAAGAAAGAAACCAGACTAGAGAAGTCAAAAGATTTCGTGCGAAATGTCTAAGAAGCGACAACATGTGAAAAGAAACAAGTATAGAAAGACAAGTCCTGACACAATTCAAAGAATATCCATTGACTATATAAAAAGCAGGACCTAGAATGGACTGCAAAGGGATTAAAAAACGCATTTAAACAAAAACTCAGATCCAAAACACCAACTGAAAAAAAAAACAGTTCAAATCGGTGGCAAAATGCCGCATGTGAACAAAAAACCACTAGCAAAAGCGCAATTTTTTTCAAACAACGTTTTCTTACTCTACTTTGAAATTAGAGACAAATATTTCATACCAAGAAACCAGTTATTACTTCACTCTACTTCCTCTTTCGGTGTTATCAAAATCGTAACTTAAATTTGGCTTCAAAAAATAATGTGTAAACAGATCTAAAATAAACAGCATAAGTCCTAAAAATTTCAAAAAATTTTCATTGACTAAACAAAAAAACGAGACCTAAAACGAATTGGAAATATCATTTAGAAAAAATCTAATAGAAAGTCGAAAAAAAGTAAAAATTGAAGTCAATTTACCACATGTGAACAAAAAACCAGAAAGCAAACAATTCAACTTTTCCTTTGAATTGTAAAAAAAAGACCGCGTCCCAATACAATTCAAGTTCTTTGATATCTAATAAAAAATAGGAGCTCATTAATAGCCTGCCGAAAAGAAGAGGGCAGCTATTAAGCACTGATCAAGTGTAAAGAAAAGAATTACACCAATTTCGGCACACTTTTCATTTGACTTTTACAAATGAACTGCCGCCAATTGAGTTCAGCAGCTTAAAATTCTAAATTAGGGAAAATAAGATCACGTAAAACGAAAAAGACAAGGGCGTAAAGGTCAATCGGTCAAGCCAAAATTTTGCATTAAAAAGACCAGCAACGTTTACAATAATTGCTTGAAACTTCGTTCGAGAGCAATTCAAGAACTCGATACGTCGAAAAGCAAAGTCCAATAAAAACTTAGTTTCTGCTTTTTATACTATGGGATACAGCAGAAGTAAAGCTTGCGTTCCTTGGAGTCGTTCCTCGTTTCTCTTCAGAGCCCACTGGTCCAATACGAGAGAAGCTGCTGAAGCTGATGAGAAGCCAATGGCCGCAATAAATATGCCGATATCCACTACCATGTTCCAAATACCCGAAGAATCGATTACTCATTTAAGATATTTTTCAACTTGATTTCGAGGTAGGAGAATATACTCATGCAAATTATAATTTTTAATTCACGGATAAAAAACCAATCAAAATAAAAATGACAATAGCGCTCACGTTAATTGGAATCGAAGAACTGCTGTACGTTTTTTTTTTTCAATGTGATTTTTGGATTCACAATCAACACTTTCAAACGAGTATAATTTTAAAAAATGAAACAACTATTATTAAATTTAAAATAAACAGTAAAATGACAGACAATTAATACGTTAAACAATCATAACCCCACACCTACGGAATTTTATGTGACAAAATCGATTTAGTCGGCACTAATTATCTCACATACAGGAAATATTAATTTTAATATCGACTCAATATTATTTTAACGTTACATTGTTTTTTCTCGCAATTGAGAAGTTTGGAAAGTCAACAGATGGCAGCAATTCATGCATGCAAAACTTGGTATGTATGCATCAATTCTTGTGAATTTGTGAAAAACATCGAGTTAATGAAACGTGTCACCGAAGATTTAGGAAAGAATTCAGGAGCCATCATATTCAATGACATCCGTCATGAACTTAATTAAACATATTTTCACTTCAAAGGCTAAGTAAGCATTTTTGAAATTTCAAATTTAATTATGTAGAAAATATGCAAATTATGCGGAAACAATTTGAAAATACGCGTTTACCATCAATACTAAATTAATGGTTGAGTAATTTTTGTAGTTTCTCAATTCTTATGACAGTTAAAAGTCATGTTCAACAGTATCATGTCAAGGTCAAAAGATCGAACATTACTCAAACAAAACCTGAAAATTAAGTTTCTAAATAAATTTAAAGATTTTTAAAAAGAACTCGATTTACAGAGTTAATTTTGAAAAAGATACTTTGCTTGGAGGTAGAAAAAGTTAATTAGATTTTTAAAAGATTTTTACGCAGATTTAAAGTTTCTTGCAGTTAATTTTGAAGACGGGAGCCTCACAATAGTTGAACATCTGTTCACGATTAAAGAAACAAATTAAGCAAATATAAGTTTGGCCCAAACAAAAAATCTAGTGAATTAGTGTAGCATTTAGTACCTTTAGCTAGACGGACTAACCACTTCCGACTCCAGCGTTGCTAGTGGACACAACTTGATCTGAGGAGAAGATTCTTTGATCCAGAGATACATTGCTGGTATTGACTGCTGCATCTGGTACTACGAGTTCAATTTCAGACACGACAGAGCGTGAGAAACCGCCTTCCAAGAGCTAAAACAATCAAAAGAGCGGACCTTAAAAACTTTTGACGCAAACAAATAATTTATTTTCAAAATCTTCCATTTTACAAGCATTTTTTTACCATCTATGAGCAACTACCTGGCTTATCATAACAATGAAACTTGACATCATAGTCATATAAAATTGCTAACATTGTTGTTTTAATTATTCGGATATCACGCCCTTGAAAACCCTATCTTACAATCAAATTTGTTTGAGCAACTGACTTAATTTCTCGATTAATTTAGCTCACCCGAAAATACAGAATTCAACCGTGAGAAAGTCACCTAAAAATGAAATAAAAAACATACTAAAACAAGGAGGCTCAATGATGTGCTTTCGCACATAATGTTCCGACCCGTTCATCCATATTTTGGGCTTAATTGTCTACCAACCGAGGAAGGGATTAAAAACTTTCAAAAATTCATGTATTTTTCGAAAATAACTGGTATGAATAAAAAAATTGGGCCCAACTCAAATCATTCAGTGGAACTTAAGAAACCGCCACTTTGGAAGGCAGTGGAGAATTGCCATTCCTAAGAATACGAGACAGATAAACCACAAAATCAAATAAGAACAACAAACATTAATAACACCCAAAAACTCGATTTATATTTGTAGAAAAACTTAATAACAATGACTACATAGCGTCAGATAAAACCTAAACTTAAAAAATAACTAAGTTTTTTCTCATCACTACAAAAGATATGGAACTAGTCCTTAATGAGACTCAGCAAAAAAGACAAAGAGCAACAACAGCGGCTAACTTAAAAATCACGCTCATAATGTTTGAGAACAATTGGCTCCAAAGTAACGAAAACCATTAGATATGAAATGACGTCATTAAATACGTTTGTAATACGACCATTTATAACTCCACTAGATAAGACATTGGGACCTGTTATAATAAAGATTTTTTCATACGACTACAAAAAATAGCGCCGGAAAATAGCCGCCTTTGCCCCTTTTGTCGCACAATAGAATTGGAACAGAAAAAGAAAATAAGAGATACAAATTGACAGAAAAGTCAAAACTTTTTTATTTGGTGGGCAAATTCTCCAAATTCGGTTAGATTCTGAAATTAAACAAAACTGAACGCTATTAAGCATAATACTACTGGCAGCCAGCAATCGCTTTAACGTAATGCACTATTACTTAAAGCCCGCGCTTTACACGCTTATCTTGTTTCTTTGATCTTTTCATTTTGCTCTTTTGATTTTTAACCTATTCACTACATTGCGTAACTCAATGCGTGAAAGAATTTAAATTCCATTCAGTTGAAACAATGAGTGAGGTAAGTCAGCAGTCAAACGGTGAAGTGAATTAAAAAAGAAGAGCGCCCAAAAAATAGCCGTTGAGAGGCTGACGGTGGCTATTAAAAAACTCAAAAAAATTTTGCGATAAAAGGGTTTCGAAGCCGTTCTGACCAAATTCTTTTTATCAAGAACAAAAGCTGTTTGGTTGCGCGTCTTTTGAACGCCAATAAAGTGATATGTGACCACTCATTTATGAGACAAACAAGCAGAAAATAATTTTCGAAAAAATTTATTTGGGGGTCATAAAAATTATTAGCTATAAATTGAAATCAAGAACTAGGTTTGTTAGTTCCTCTATACGAGGCCATTGTGACTTTTTAAATCAGAGTATGTCCTACGTTTACAAACAGAACGTCGAATTCAGAAAAAGAATCAAATAGATTTTCTCGAAAAACCAGTGTCGAAGCCGTTAAAACCATAAGGAATTCAATTAAAACAAAAGACATCTAAAATTGTGCTATCCATCGATGCCGGCAACGTGATATGTGACCTGTAATTATTGAGATTGAGTACAAATTGACAAAAAAGAAAAAGATGCAAAGTTTAAAAACACTTTTTTAAAACAAATACTTTCAAAGTCATGAAAATTTATTAGCTATAAATTGATATTTAAATGATTGTTTATTCTCTGAAAGAAGCCTGAGACCTGCCATTAGACACTTTTTTAAAAAAGCAATTACTTCCGAAGTCTTAAAAATTTATCAGCTACAAAAATGATTTTTAAATACGTTTGTTTATTCCCCCGAAAGAAGCCTCTGAGATCTGCCATTAAACACTTCTTTCAAAACAATTCTTTTGTCATAAAAATTTATCAGCTGTAAATTGAAACATTTAAATATGTTGGACAAAGGAACTGAAAATTTATCAGCTATAAAAATGAAATATTTAAATACGTTTGTTTATTCCCCCGAAAGAAGCCTCTGAGATTTGCCATTAAACACTTCTTTTAAAACAATTCCTTTGTCATAAAAATTTATCAGCTGTTAATTGAAACATTTAAATATGTTGATTTATTCCCCAGAAAGAAGCCTCTGAGCCCTGCCATTATGCAGAATTTGTAATACGATTAAAGAAAGAACTTCAAATACAGACAAGAGTTAAAACATGTAATTTTTATGCAAAAAACCGTTGTCAAAGCTATTAAAACTATAATCATTTCACTGAAATATATATTTCCAAATGCACCTCTTTTGACTCTAAAATGGGATATGTGACCTGTGATTAATGAGACTAGGTAACAAATATACAAAAAAGCAAAGACGAAAATTCAAAACTCTTTTACATTTCTCGAAAAAATTATCTTTAAAGTCTTGAAAACCCTCAGCTTACAACTAAAATCATTAAATAGGCTCCTTTGTTCCTCCATAACAAGCCATTCTATTCCTTAAGGAACATAAGAGGCAACAATTTTTTCAGAAAGGCCACCGATTACAACCCGGATTATTTTTGAATTCTAGAATTCAACGATCAGACCAAAACTAGCCCTGCTAGTACTGTTCGTTCATTAAAAAATAAGCAATGATTCCCAGTGTAATGCAGGTCGATAATTTGACAAAAAAAGTGGCAGAGGAAAATAATGTTTTAATATATTTGAGTTATATTAGCTAAAAACCGGCAACAAATCAAACCCAGAAATCTATCAAAGAATGCGGACAAATTAGCCGTCTTTTGAGGTGAAGCGAATTGCGTCAGCAATTTTAAGGTGTTGACTGCCGGCTAAAGAAGCTTATTTCTTTCATTCAAAAATGAAAATACAGGCAGATTGCTCACAAAAACTCCAATAAAGGCAGATTGCTCACAACATTACCAACAAAAAGGACGTAAAAAAGAACTTTTGTCTTCGATCTCTGAGATGTCTTAAATTGAATTAGGGAAAACTTAAATTAGGGAATCTGTCTAACTCATGAATTGTCGCCCTCGAATAAACTTGAATTAGAGTCTGTAACCTCAATTGACCGGATCACTTCCAGTTCAGTTATGCAAGTCATACGTAACCAAACAAATTTTTGGAGAATCACGACATGCACACAAACAAAACCACAAAGATCAGTTAGAAATTACATTATTGAATTTACACAGGTGGCACAGAAATCAATTGGAAACATACCCGGCAGATTGCCGGAAAATAGCCGCCGTTGATTCCAATAAGCATGATTGGGATTGAAAACATACCCGGCAGATTGCCGGAAAATAGCCGCCGTTGAATCCAATAAGCATGACTGGGATTGAAATAACAGAAGATATTGAAAAAAAAAAGATTTTCGTACAAAAACATTTTTTAAGTCCGATTTATTTTGATGGCATTTCGTAGTTGAACATACTTCTGTTTCTTAGAGAGAGGCTACAGGGGCTCCTATCAATAACAATAAGCATTAGAGATGGTAAATAAGACTTATAGGAACGACGTTCAAATAGCGGGCATCTAAAATTGGGCTTTATGGGTTTATCCCGTTTCTATTTCTGACATCCATTTTTGTACTAACTCTGTTCATTTTGAATTGCTTTGCTGAGCAACTGATGTTCAAAATCACTTTTAGCAGAATGAGAGAAGAGAGAAACTAGCCTAGAGAAGTCAAAAAGATTTCACGCAAAATGTTGAAAAGGCGGCAAAATGAGGTAAAGCGAAACATTTTTTTATTCGACGAAGTAAAAAAACATAGCAGGACAAGTCCTGACGTACAATTCAAAGAATTTTCATTGACTAAACAGAAAAACTAGACCTAAAATACACTTTGAGTGAATTGAGAAAACATTTTAAAAAAAAATCAGATAAGAAAATAAGAAAAAAAAACAGAAAATCAGTGTCAATATGCCGCATGTGAACAAAAAAACCACTAGCGAGAAATGAAAAGTTAATTCAAACCAAAAACTAGGCCTAGAATGAGCTGTGAATGGATTGGTAAAACCATTTAGAAAAAAATCCGATCCAAAAAATCGAAAAAAACAGTAAAAATCAGAGTGAAATTGCCGCATGTGAACAAAAAACCACTACCGAGAAACCGAATTTTTGTTCAAACACCGTTTTCTCGCTCTACTTTAAAATTAGAGCAAAAAAAATTCACGCCGAAAACCACTCGCTTTTTCGCTCCATTTCCTGTTTCGGCGTGACCAAAATCACTACTCCAATTTGACTTCAAAAATCATGAAAATGTGTGAACAGATCTTAAAAAAAAAGACAGCGCCCCAATACAATTCAAATTCTTTGAATTGTAAAAAAAAATAGGAGCGCTATAATAGCCGGCTGAGAAGATGAGGGCGGCTATTAATAAAAAAAGAAGGCTAGCAATACCTCGCTCAATCCAGTAACTCATTCCAATACTGCGTGAATAAGCTTCCAGAAAGGTGTATTATCTTGAATTTGATATTCCAATCTGAGCTTCCCGAACTTTCGTGAAAAATTCAAATTGTTCAAAACGTCAGTTCTTCCTAGAGAAACGATCTACAGAAAAACCCGCCTCTTCACTACAAGGCTTTCAAATGTCATTCACCGATTAATATTTCCGGCGATGGAGAGGGGGCTGGGTCAAAATTGGAATTCGAAAAGAGGCCAGGTTAGCATAGAGTTCTTTCTCCATCATATAACAGCAATAAATAATGATTTCAATTCATCATATTGGCAGCAATAAATAATGATTTTTAACTTCATGATACAATCAAAGCTCACAATTGAATGGTTTTACAAAACAGTTATTCAAAATTATTTATTCGAGATTGAGCTCATACGGAAAAGTATTTAAACATCATTCTTCGAAAAAAGTTTGTTTTCGCAATGGGAGGAAGTGGTGGGTGCGGGGAGGTGGTTAAATTTGAGGGGGTCAAACTTTTAAGAACCGCTTTTCACACCATAAGTAAAAGTCTCCAAAACATTTTCGGTGAACTGCATACTTAGACTTGAGTGCCGTAAAGCTCTAAGAGAATTTGAGGTGCACCTGACTTTACCTGTTTATCCCGTTTTTGAAAACAAAAGGTTGAATGGTCAGACGAAGAAAAGATCAGACGAAAAGTTGGTAGTACAAAAAAAGACCGCATAAAAAGACCAGCAGGACTAATATAATTGCTAAAAACTTCGTTTGTGAGCAGTTAATCAACTGTTACCTGAACAACTACAGATTCCGGCCACTGGACAATTACGATGTTGAAGTTCTGTTGAAACTGCACTACAAAAGAATCTGACATTGACTTGACGGTTGTCTGCGAGACCTCTTTGCCATTATATAGAACCTTTAGAAGATACTTCGAATTCTTTATTTCATTTCTCCTTCCCTTTTCCTCAGGTGGACATTGCATTAGGGGAGCTATAGTGGCACCCTTTGTAAGAACTGGGACAATTTTAGGCTCCCCGGGTTTTCGTCTAATCTTTAGATACTTGTCGGTAATTTCCTGGCGAACTTTATCTTCATCAAAAGGCTGAGGGGCTACCGGCTCGGGTGATGACGATGTTTCCTGGTCATCGTTCGCGTTACCTGCAGTTGTATCTCCTAACATTGCCTCTTCGTCTTCGATTCTGTTAATTTTACGCATTCTCTCTTTCTTCTTCTGTCGGATTTTTCTCTGAAAATAGCCTGTTTTGTAAAAAAATCTTGACGACGAAATAAAAAAACATAGCCGGCAGATTGCCGGAATAGCTGCGAAACAATAGACCTGCGTGCCATATAATAGAGATAGAAACAGATACAGATCTAAATTGAAAAAAAAATCGACGCCGCTCAAAAATTTAGGCTAAAAAACATTCAGTGATAAATTAATAAAACTTGTTACAATTCATTCCACAGAAGCCTCTTATTAGGGACCTTTACTGCACATATGAGTTCCTTTGACCTTAAACAAATTCAAATTAAACTTAAGTTTTGAAGTGCAAAAGTCTTTTTATTGAGTGAGGTAAGTCACGTATGATCAAAATCTAATCACGCAAACAACCTAAAAACTTTCACTAATGCGAGTGAGAAATGCCGCGCGCAAATGCCGTTAGTGAGAGGAAGAAGTCATTCAGGAAATTTGACTTTTTCAGCTTTGCTGTGTGAACAAATGTAAAACGGAAAAAAGAGCGACAGACGACGAAACAAAAAAAAACCAAGAGCACCGCAATATAGCTACGCTCAGCTTACAGCTTCGCAGCTATAAAAATAGCGGAAGATTTCCAGAAACGTATGAAGAATCGTCTTCGTGAAATAATTACCCTTTAAATCAACTGGTTCCCACTAAAGTGACTACCAAAAACAAATAAAAATCTGTCAAAATGAATTAAAAATTATATTTCAACTATTTATAAAACAAGCCATTTTTTTGTACGCAATTGAAAACCTTAAAGTACGCGAGCAGCAAAATTCCAGCCATTTTTGGCTCCCAAAAATTTATTTTGGAAGAAAAACCTGAATACTGCAACAAATAATCATAATCATTTTAAAAAATTATCAATTTCTGTAAGTTCTCTCAATCGAAACATTATTTTAGAATATAAAGACAGTAATCAATTGGTAACAATATAAACGTTCTTTGTCGCCTTAATTATAAACAATAGTGGTCGCTCTAAATCATCATGAACGCGATAAAACTAAACAATGCTTGAAAAATTAAATCAATATTAATAATGAAGACTAAAGAGACAGAACAATAATCAAACGCAAAATTTCTTAGGTTACAAAAATCAGGCAATAAGAATATTCAGAGGAAAGGAGTGCTGGTCAAAGTCTGTGAAAACTGAATCTAGCAAAACCTCAGTGCCATATCATGTTAAAGAAAATCAATTGCAATTTTGAAAAACCATCAAAAATTTAAAAGGAAAAAGACAAAAATTATTAAACCAAATCGATAATTTAATAAAGTAAGGGCGAACAAAACTATAAGTCTTAAGAGAAAGTTAGAAAGAGATATGCTAAAATCTGCAGAAAACAAACATTGTGAAAAAGATTTTAGAACACTTATCCGCAATTTCTGAAAAACCAAAAACAAAATAGGAAATCTAATTAAAAACCAAAACGAAAACTGAGGTAAAATACAGATTTACCTCGTGTCTCAGTAAGAAGTGAAAACAGCTCAATTGCGAAATAGTAAAACAATTTGGAAAAAAAATGTTCAAAACATGGTAAAAAAACTTTCACTGAATTTTAAAGAGTTTCGTTTGTTTATCGCCAAAAACAAATCAATTAGCAACAAACAAATCCAAAAGCAACGATGTTGCACCAAATGAATTTTTATGGTAAAAATTCAAAGTACTTACAAAAAACTTAGAAAGCTTTAAAGAGGCATTCAATTCAGGAATTATCAACAAGATATTGACATATTTACTAGTTTGCAAGACAAAAGTCCGCTGAAACAGCCAAAAATGAAAAAATTAATGAAAAAAAGGCAAAAATGGCTAAATAAATTGAGAAATATGGGCCAATTTTATACTTGAAGCGAATTATTAAGCTCTCAGAAATATTCAGGTATCGATTTCAGGTGGTTGCATGTGTATTCGGCATCGATCAAAATTTACGTTTACAAAAAAACCAAGTTACAATTAAACAACTTCGGGCCAAATGGACGCCAACACGGTAAAAAACTGTCATCTGAATGCGCCAAACTATCAAAAACTTTCCAAAGTCAAAAAGTCATTCACTGAACGCAGCGCATGAACAAAAAAATTCTCTCGCTCAGAAAAAGTTAGTTCAAACGTCAATTTTACTCACTTTCACTATTGGGTCAAAACGCCGGCAGAACAAATAGTACTTCCGATAAAAAAAACCTTAAGAAAACCAATACTCCTCTTCAAGTCGTAGAAAACCAAGAGAAGGCCAATAATAGCCTCAGCTATCGCTTCGCGGCTATTAATAAAAGATAACATTTTTTTGCTCAAGATTGCTCTCAATTGGTTTGAACTAAATTAGTCAAATCTTGAGAAGGTTTCGTTTCAACTGACCATTTTGGCTTCTTGTTTCGCCCATTGTTCATGCTCGAATTTGTACTTGGCAAGAGCCACCTGATGCTCCATGTTGAAAAACATGCGTTCCTCCTCCACTTCCGCCTCGATGTCCGCCTTCCACTTGAGCAGATCCAACTCTTTATTCGCATCTTCCCTAAACGCGGGCACAATATCCGTATTTCAAACATGGGGCATCTCCTAGCGCTATTGGCCTACTGGGAGTTTCTATAGGTTTGGTGAAGTTTCTTTGCTAATTTTGCGGGGTAAGCGAGAAAACATTCTGATTTCTGCTAAGTTATGTTCCGAATTATTGATCGGTGCGTTATAGAGCCAACTTAAGGGTTGTGCGGTGCAATAAAATACTTTTTATAAAATTTTATTGAATTCAATATTTTTCATTTTCTATACTTTTTCAGTCAATCAACAGTTGCAAGCTTGAAGAAACGCTTACTAAGTTTACTCAAACCAAGTAAACTAAGTTCATGAAACCGCAAAAAAATGCGGCTCACAACAATGATTTTATGTCCTCTCAGTAGTTTCAAAATTTGTACAGATATGAAGGAATTTCTCTCAAACGAACGTCGAAGGACTCAATTGAAAGCTGCTTCACAATGATTCCGAATGAGAGCAACTTGAAAGGCAAAAATCATGCAGTCACGCGTGAAGTCAATGGAAAATTTGAGTATTTCCCATTATAGTCCCCTCCACCCCCCCCCCAGCTTCGAGGTCAGATAACATATAGCCCCTTAATCAGATTACTTATATCATTACGGGGGGGGGGCACAATTTTGCAGATGAAACGGTATTACAAAAAATTGAATAGAAAAAGACCAACGGGACTAAATGAATTGCTGCAACTTAAAGTATGAGAACAAATGTATAAACATACCCGGCAGATTGCCGGAAAATAGCCGCCGTTGATTCCAATAAGCATGACTGGGATTGAAAACATACCCGGCAGATTGCCGGAAAATAGCCGCCGTTGATTCCAATAAGCATGATTGGGATTGAAATAACAGAAGATATTGAAAAAAAAAAGATTTTTGTACAAAAACATTTTTTTAAGTCCGATTTATTTTGATGGCATTTCGTAGTTGAACATACTTCTGTTTCTTAGAGAGAGGCTACAGGGGCTCCTATCAATAACAATAAGCATTAGAGATGGTAAATAAGACTTATAGGAACGACGTTCAAATAGCGGGCATCTAAAATTGGGCTTTATGGGTTTATCCCGTTTCTATTTCTGACATCCATTTTTGTACTAACTCTGTTCATTTTGAATTGCTTTGCTGAGCAACTGATGTTCAAAATCACTTTTAGCAGAATGAGAGAAGAGAGAAACTAGCCTAGAGAAGTCAAAAAGATTTCACGCAAAATGTTGAAAAGGCGGCAAAATGAGGTAAAGCGAAACATTTTTTTATTCGACGAAGTAAAAAAACATAGCAGGACAAGTCCTGACGTACAATTCAAAGAATTTTCATTGACTAAACAGAAAACTAGACCTGGAACGGACTATGAGTGAATTGAGAAAACCATTTTAAAAAAATCAGATCAAAAAATTAAAAAAAAACAAAAAATCAATGTCAAAATGCCGCATGTGAACAAAAAAAACCACTAGCGAGAAATGAAAATTTAATTCAAACAAAAAACTAGGCCTAGAATGAGCTGTGATATGATTGGGAAAACCATTTAGAAAAAAATCCCATCCAAAAAATCGAAAAAAACAGTAAAAATCAGAGTGAAATTGCCGCATGTGAACAAAAAACCACTACCGAAAAACCGAATTTTTGTTCAAACACCATTTTCGCACTCTACTTTAAAATTAGAGCGAAAAAAATTCACGCCGCAAAACCACTCGCTTTTTCGCTCCATTTCCTGTTTCGGCGTGACCAAAATCACTACTCCAATTTGACTTCAAAAATCATGAAAATGTGTGAACAGATCTTAAAAAAAAAAAAAAAAGACAGCGCCCCAATACAATTCAAATTCTTTGAATTGTAAAAATAGGAGCGCTATAATAGCCGGCTGAGAAGATGAGGGCGGCTATTAAAAAGGTAAAACCAAAAAGCCATAAGGTATTAATGGGGGAGAGAAGACGTCATACTTAGTCTATTTTCTATCACATCCTAGAAAGCTGTTCACGTACTTTTCTAGGAGAAGTTTGACATTTGTAGACGTGTAGCCATTCTGCTGTCGTTCACTTCGAATCTGTTTCCATGTTTTCGTGATCAACTTCACTTTTTCTTTTAGATTTCTGTCCTCTTTATCTCGCAACTCACGTGTCCGTTTTAGTTCACGCATGTACTCGTTCAAACGAGCTTGTAGCTGCTGTGTGAGTATTTCTGAATGTGAATTCTGGTCATCGTTCGAGTGGCGCAACGAGTCTTGGACCTTTCGAATGGCGTCGCGTAATGCCACAAGCTGCAACATACAGTTACATTATCTCAGCAACTTTTAAAGCTTTCATCATGCGCAATTATTTTACTTCCAGCAGTCAACATACTCAGTTTTTGAATCATATATGATTCAACTATTTTATTAAAAATTTTATTTTGTTTCTTTCCTTGTAAATATTTCTTTGTTAATTTTGTTTACATTTTCCACCCATATTACATGCATGTTTTTTTGAATTTCTTCTCGTGGAATGCTGTAGATTTAGTGTGCCTTTGACCTATTTATCCATTTTTTAAAAACAAAATAGTCAAACCAAATTTCACTATTATATAATTTAGCTTACACGAAATCAGATCAACTCTATTTAAACTTGATCCCAGTATTTCAACCCTATTTAAACCCTAAACTTCAACCCTATTTAAACACAAAATTGAAACTTACCTTATCAGAGTAATGATCGGCGACATTTTTATCAGTCTTAGACGCATACTCTTCGTACGCCTCACTCAGTCGCCCTGCTAAAACGTGTTCTCTCGTGTACAGAGGGTGGTGTGTGAATGTGATGTCTGGGATCTCAATTGACAATTGATATTTTCCAACTGATGACTCAGAGACGCGACCATCGATGTATCTCGAGTCGTTCTCTGATGCCGACGCCTAAAATTCATATAAATGACAAACCCCAAATGTTCAAAGAGGCAATATACTTTCAGTAACCAACCTTTAGAGCCATAGCTCTCAACTTGTAATTTTTCTCAAAAGCTGCCGAATATAGCCTCAAATTAGTGATTGTCTCAGTTGACAAAAAATCTTTGACTATGATATCAAAACAATCAAAAGACTCTAGTTGATTGTCAGCACAACTTAAATCAGGACTCAACTTTAATTCATTACTTTGCTCATTTACTTCATTATACCAATTAATTCTGAGAAATTAAAGAAAACGCAGATATAAAATATCGAAGATAATTGCCTCGCTTTCGCTTCGCGGCTAATTATTTTTTTACAATTCTCAAACTCAGAAATGCCATGTATTCATCGGCAGTTTCGATAAATTGTACACCACATAGAAAATAGTGCAGTGCTATAACAGAGTTCCGAAGCACTTTAATGCTTTGATGCTCTGTCAGTTTATTTATTTCTCTTCAAATTGGGCAAACAAAACAACAGGCCTAAAATAATTGAACATAGCCAGTAAATTGCCGCGGTTGATCCACTTGACGCACATTGGGATTGAAACAGAAAACATTAAGAGATAGAAATTGACAGAACTTTTAAGTGTCAAAGTGCTCTTACTTCGAGTGCAAATATTGAATAATCGGTTAGATTCTATAATTACACTAAATTCAGCTTCTAAACTGAATGCTATTAATCATAATACTAATGCCAGCTATTAATCGCTTTTATGAACTTTGATAACCTAATACACTATGACTTCATGAACGTACTTTATGTTTCTCCACTACAATGAGCGAATTTAAAATCCATTCAGTTGAAACAGTAAGTGAGGTAAGTCAGAAATCAAACGTGAAATTCGGGACTTATGTAAACCGAAAAACGTGCTCAAAAGGTAGAGCGAAATTTAAAAAAGGAGAGCGCCTAAATAAAGAATTTAACCACAAAACTCCCTAAAAGCTATCAAAAATTGACAAAGAAGAAAAAATCGAAGCAAAAATGCCGAGTGTGAACAAAAAACCACTAGCGAGAAAGCAAATTTTTGTTCAAACACCGTTCTCTCACGCAACTTAAAAATAAGAAAAAGCTTACGCCACAAAACCACTCGCATTTTCGCTCCACTTCATGTTTCGGCGTGACCAAAATTTCTCGCCAATAGTGAGAAAGCAAATGTTTGTTTATACAACGTTTTCTCACTCTACTTAAAAATTGGAATGAAAAAAAATTGTACGCCCCAAAACCACTCGCTTTTTCGATCCTCTTCCTGTTCCGGCTTGACCAAAATCACTACTGTAATTTGACTTCAAAAATGAAAATGTGTGAACAGATCTTAAAAAGACAGCGCCCCAATACAATTCAAATTCTTTGAATTGTAAAAAAAATAGGAGCGCAATAATAGCAACCTGGAATTGCTGATTCGGCTACTTACAATTAATAATGAAAACTTAAGTAAACTTGCAAATTCATTTGAGAAAACTTGCGAAAAATAAACCAAAACTAAACAATGAGACTCAGATTGCGCGCTCGCAGATTATCTTGGAACTCGACCAATTCCAACCACATATAATTAAAATTAAAAACCTAGAAACTTTTTTCTTGGATCCGAATCATCAGTTATGTATTCTATCTTTAAACATGAACAGTAAGTAAAGCTTGATCAGAAACTGTATAAAAATGATCTGCTTGATGTTGAAAACTTTTAATACTCGTTTTCAAAAACGGTAAGATACACGAAACATCATTGATATCTAAAAAAATCTTTTTGGCAAATACTTCGCAAACTAGCCTTTTTGATGTTTTAAGTTAAAGTATTGACACTTTATCTGTAGACTTCAATCAAATTTCTTTGCGCCACGCAAAATCAGGAGATCATCAGACAAAAATTCCTCATTATCACAAAGCAGCCAAAAGTGGAGTCTGTAAAACAAGGTAAAAGTGATAAAAAGATGATAAAATTTGCAGCCCAATGAGCTAAATTTAGCTGCTTCGAAAACATTTCTTCCCTGCAAAAACGATAGTATTTATCAGCGCTTAATAACCCGTCAGAAATAGAATAAGTGTCTTATAGGTTGCATTTAAGCAGTTGTAAGTACCGCTCTGACGTTCGGAGCATCCGATGAAAATTTTACCAATTCATAGAAATATTCAGCCACAATTTCTCGAAAGTTGGCCGTCTTTACCAACGACTATTTCAGTTGAATGAAGATTTTTTAAAAAGTAGCAAACTGACAGCGTCCCTAAACTGGGTCACATTGCATTTTTTTATCAATCGAAAGTTATCTCATAATAGATAGTATGTTATCTCATGAAGAAAAGTTTCATTTGCTAAGCTCTTTCTCCTTTGATTTAAAGAAATTTGGATAGAATGAAAGAAAAGATGAGTCTATCGAAGTGAAAGACTTCAAGCAAAATGCTACATAACCTGTGAACTACGATAAAGCGAAAAAATGTTTGATGAGGTGGAAAAAACATAGCAGGTTAAGACGAAGACGTGACCTTCAATTCAAATGATTTTCATTGAAAAAACAAAACGTAGAACTAGACCTAGAATGGACTATGAAATGGTTGGGAAAATCTTTTAAAAAAGTATCCAATTCAAAAATCGATGAAACCACCGTTTTCTCACCCTTCTCAACAACTAGTGAAAAAAATCACGCCGTAAAACCGCGCGCTTTCCCACTACACTTTTGTTTTCAGCGTGACCAAAATCATCACTTCAATGATTTCAAAGTTCATGCAAATAAGTGAACAGATCTTTAAAACATAGGCAACAGACTTTTGGAAACAACTCGGAATAGAAAATTGACTAACCCAACTAACACAATGAACCTCCTAAATGATACAGCTAATTATAATGAAAAAATAACAATGGAAAAGCTGACAAAAACTGATAAAAAATCTGATAAATTTCATTACCAATTTCGCCTCCAAAATAACTACTGGCAAGAAAAGCTTTCGACACAGTTAGTTCCCATTCAATAACCAAATATGAAATCACAGAAAAGACGACAAAAAAGTTCATATAGAGAAAACTGGTGACAGGAAAAAGAAATGAAGAACAGAGCCGAAAAAAAATTCGAAAGAACATTTTAACAAAATTATCTGCAAAATGTTGAAATGTTCCCAATCAGTCACTCATCAAATAAAATTTATTAATGCTTCCGTTCAGAAACTTACCCACCCAACGCCTGGCAAAAACTTATTGAACAACGAAAATGCAAAGAACAAAAAAAACCAATAATTAAGAAATTTGTATTAATTATTTCAATGGAAAGTGCTCTCAGACATTCAATGCCACCTTTTGAGAGAAAAATCTAAAAAAAGATCAAAACTAAAAATTTGACAGGAAAAACTATTGCGAAAAGGTTAAAATAAGCAAAATGATTCAAAAAAACTTTAAAAACAGACAAAAAATTTGCTAAAATTTACTGAATTATCTTTAGAAAACAACTCAAATTCAACAACTAACATAACCGACTAACGTCGGGCGAATTGCTCTCAAACGACCGGCGAGCGGTTGGCTTGGTCAGTAGCTAGCCACGGGGGGGGGGGGGTGCACCGGGGGCTGATGGGGGCAGCACTGGGTGGGGGGGGCAAAAGCGCGGTGGGGGGGGGGCGGAGCCAATAGTGGGGTGGGGGGGGGGGGGTGGTCAACAAAGGGGGGGGGGGTCAACCTCTAAGAACCGCCCCTCACACCATAAGTATAAGTATAAGTCTCCAAGACAGTTTGAGCTGAAACAGACCTGAAAGGCTCTAAGAGCACATAATGCCCGCTGGGCGCTACCTGTTTATCCCGTTTTTGAGGACGAAAAGTCAAAAGCGTCAGACGAAAAATTGGTCAAGCGAAAAATCGCATAAAAAAAAAGACCGACAGGACTAATATAATTGCTACAAACTTCGTTTGAGAGCAATTAATTATATTGTAAATCCAACCAAAACCCCTAAAACTAGTTAATTTGAACTACATGAATCTACACACGCTAAAAAAACCTGAAGAATAAAAAAACTGCTGAAAAGAGTATAACATGGCAAAATGGTAAAAATAGCTGAAAATGAGTCTAAAACATCAGTTTTCTATTAAGATGGTCAAAAACGCTTTTAAACGCAATAGTTTTGTTAAACTATACAAAATTCAACTGAAAAACTGGAGTTTTAACTAAAAAACCGCTTTGAAAATGCCGCACGTGATCAAAAAAAAATTTCCTCCCGTAACGAAAACGTTTTCACACCTACTTCTCCCGCTCTCTCTCAAAAATATAACGTGAACAGAAAACCAATCTCTCTTCTTTCAGCTCTTCGTCAAATTGACCTAAACACTTTCTTATAACGCAATTCACTTGTTTCAAATACACTCATTACTGATCAAAAAAGACGCTCCACCAATACTGTGGTAAAAAAGACAGCGCCCCAAAACATTTCCAGTTTTCGAATCGTAAAAAAGAAGAGCGCATAAATAAGGGCCGTTGAGAGACTAGCGCCGGCTATTATAAAAACTTCGTTTCCGAGAAACAACAAGGAAAGCCAGAATAAAACCTACAGATAACCCGGCAAATAAAAACCACCGAAATACTTTCGGAAGAAAAACTTAACAGTCAGTGAAAAAAAAAATTCACGAAAACAAACAGTTGCAATGATTAAAATAAACCGGAAGGACTCTCAATATCTCCACGTCCTCGAAATTGTTTTTTTTTTCAAACAGTTCCTACCAAAACAACATTAATTCGTCAAAGCCCTGACAATACTATAGATTTATCGCGGAAGTTAAACGATTAGATAGATCAAAATGAAACAGTGGTTCAAAAAACAGAATTCTATTCCGTTTAAGATATAAGATAGGCCGTGTTTGAACTCGAATGCGAATGCCAGCTATTTGCATCACGAGCTATACAAGTGAAAAACTATTGGACCAAAAAAACATTTCTGCACAAAAAACTAACTATTCCATTCAAAAACAACCAACTAACGTGGAACAAATTGCTCTCGCACGACAAGTGAGCATTTGGCTTTGCCAATAGCTAACTGGGGCTTAATGCTAGCATAAGGGCGTGATTTCTGTGAGGATGTAGCAGGGTGGAAGAGGGGAGTGGTGTTGAGCGGGGATGGGTACGGGGGCGCGGGGGGTTTTTGCCCGAGGGGATAATTTTTATAGGATTAAGGGCCGCCTTTGACTCATGAATTCCTGTCTCCTCAAAAAATTTCAGTGAGTTGCATAACTAGACACTAGAAATGCATAATGCCCGGAGAGATCTGTTCAGTCGTTAATGCCCTCAAGCATTTACCTGTTCATCCCATTTTTTCAGGACAAAAATTTAAAATTTGGCCGGGCGACAAATTGTATAGAACACCAAGCACTAAAATTGATAAAAAATTTTGTTTGCGAGCAACTAGAGAAATAAGAAGGATTGCATGGTCGTAACAATAATATAGAAAAAATAAAAACCTAGAGGCCCAATACAATTCGAATTCTACATTGTTTATCGGTTGATGTTGCTTGGTTTCTAACGTTTCCATTCTTAATTTCAATTTTCGGTATCTGCTTTGTTGGGAAAATCAGCATGTCAATTTTCGGTATGTGCTCTGTTCTAAATGGTTGGGAAAATCATTTAGAAAAGTATCCAATTCAAAAATCGACAAAACCACCGTTCATGCCAATGTGTGAACAGATCTTAGATTTAAAAAACATAGGCTAAAGACTTTCGGAAACGCCTCGGAATAGAAATTGACTAACCCAACTAACACAATGAACCTCCTAAATGACACAGCGAATTAATTTGAAAAAAATAACGCAAAATAACAATGGAAAAGCAACTGACAACAAAAACTGATAAGAATCGGATAAATTTCATTACGAATTGCGCCTCCAAAACAACTACTCGCACAAAAAGCTTTCGACACAGTTAGTTCCCATTCAATAACCGAATATGAATTGACAGAAAAGGCGACAAACAGTTCATATAGAGAAAACTGGTGACAGGAAAAAGAAATGAAGCATAGTGAAAAGGTGTGCACATTTTAGAAGATAGCAGCCCCATACAATTCAAATTCTTTGAATTCCAAAAATTTAAGTCCGATAAAATAGCTGGATGGAGATGGGGGTGGCTATAAAAAAGAATCGGCCTGCTCGGAAAAAAAAGCAGCAAAAAATACGCGCCAAGTTTTCCCACCTACACACATTTTTCTGAAAAATTGTATCCAAAACAAAGAGTCAAAATCATTAGAAGTTTCAAGAACTTATCTCAAAGGACCCTCTGACTACTCTGACTACTAAAACATGCTTAAAAAAGAGTTAAGAATTGAACATAGGCGGCAGATCGCCGGAAAATAGCCACGATAGAGGCTTGTGGCCTTCCATGCAATTGACACAAACAAAGAAATAAGATAGAAAGATTGACCACAGTCCTTAAAATGGCCACTACATTTTTTGGGTTAGATTCAGACTGTCACTTTAGTAAGACACATAGGCTCTATAAGGAAAAAGCCTTAATAGAGCTTTTTCAAAATTAATATTGCAGATCATAAACTCAAGACTGTAATACTCAAGAATTAGGCAATATACGCTTGGTACAACTTAAATGCACCCTATTGATCTTTAGCTATTAATTTTTCATAAAATTTTGAAGTTCATTAAGTGAGTTCAGGAGTCATTTTTTGGGTGAGGTAAGTCCCGCAACTGATCTAAAAGCGGAACAAATGACGTCACGCACACAAATTTTCACAGCAAAGCAGAATTCAGCAAAGTCAGTGGTCGCAAGAGTCATCGATGGAGACGAATTAAAACACGATGTCACCAATAATAGCCGCCATCACTTTGTGGCTATTAACAAGAATTGAGTTCAAAGAAAATCCATTGAAAATGCCGATCGTGAGCATGAAATTATCACTTGAGATTAAAAAAACTGCATCAAAAACGCAGCGCGTGAACATAAAAAAAGTGCGGAATGAGCAGAAGAACTCCGTTTGTATGTGCTATCCAGTTTTGTTCACCACACTGACGTAAACTCTCTTTTCACGTGCTGCATTTACCGGCCAAATGCAACAAACATAACCGACCAACGTCGGGCGAATTGCTCTCAAACGACCGACGAGCGGTTGACTTCGTCAGTAGCTAGACACGGTATAGTGAGGCTAGCTTTATCTCGATTCGACTCTGCATCTTTTAGTTTTCTAGCCTTGTTAGTATACAAAACAAATAGAAAAACTGATATTTTAAAAATTTGCAAAAATGCAGAAGTTAGGAAAGTTTTCAGATTTCGCAGTGCAAAAAATGTTCGAAACCACTTTTTGTCTCTGGAGTTCCGTCAACTAACTCATCTGCAACTTTCGTCGGTCAGTAATAATCGCTAAACTCAGAAAAGAAAAAAATTCAAAACTTCGAAATCGCAAATTTTAACAAAATATTGCTAAAATTCTAGATATTAAAATCTTGAAAACCATTTCGTTGTCCCGTTCAGAGATTATCCAGTACCCCTATTTCACGTTTCAAAAAGTCTCACTGGCTCGTAAAAATCCATAAACTTGTAACATAATAATTTTCCCAAAAATTGAAAAATTGATATTATCATTAAAGCTGGAGTCATTAAAATGTTGATAACCATTCCATTAACTCTATAAACTATGCAACAGCTTGCTACCAAACCTTCGAGACGTTCCCCAGGACCCTGCTGCCGAAAAAAATCAAAAAGATTAAAAACAAAGTTGCAAATATTATTTAAAAAAAACTTAAATTTGTAATATTAAAATCCTGGGAAAACATTCCATTACATCTAGAAACTATGCAGTGACCGATTATCAAACCGTAGAGGAAATTATGTGTCTCTTGACGCTGGAAACCTTACAAAACGACAAAAAATTTGAAAAAAAATGCCAGTTTTAAAAAAACGTTAGAATTTGTAAAAATAAAAAGTGAAAAACTAATCGATGCCCCAAAATAGTTTTTATCAGTAACTCTTTATTAAAACCCTAACGGGGGTTTTCTGACCACTGAGGCTGAAAAACCTCCGTTAGGTTTTAATAACAAGTTACTGGTAAAAACTATTTTGCGAAAGTATGACAATAAATTTCAAAATCTGAAAATTGCAAATTTTGTAAAAAAAAAATATTCTAAAATTCATTATGTTAAAACCTGGAAAAACATACCATTACAATTAGAAACTATACAGTTGCCTATTTTCAAAACCTAGAGCAGGTTCCTTGGCTCCTGAGGCCGGAAAAGCATAAAAACGACAAACATTTTCACAAAAAATTGGAAAAAAAATGCAAGTTTTATCCAAAAAATTGCTTAAAATTGTGATATTAAAAAGTTAAAAACCATTCCATGGCATATAAAATATTTCAGTTACTTATTATCAAAATCTTAAGGAAGCTTTCTGGCCCCTGCGTCTGGAAGGACGTGCATAATGGACATAACCGACTAAACGTCGGAAGAATTGCTCTTGAACGACTAGTGGGAGCTCTAATCAATTGCAGCCTGCTTCAGTCGGGGGGGGGGGGGGGGTGCCTAAATGGGACTAAGAAATGCGAAGGTGTATTTCAAATAACAACGTCAGAGGTTAACATATACCACAGTAAGATTTAAAGTAAAAAATGGCACCAGTTTCGGCGCACTTTTCATTTGACTTTTAGTATTAAATTGCCGCCAATTGAGTTCAGCTGCTTGAAATTGTGATTGAGAGAGAATTTTAGATCACGCAAAATGCAAAAAGTCAAGGGCGTAAAAGTCACTCGAAAAGTCAAAATTGTCAAGCAAAAATTTTGCATAAAAAAGACACACACGTTTACAATAATTGCTATGAACTACGCTCAAGAGCAATTAAAAACTAAATGTCAAAAAGATTGAAAAAAAAATCGCACATTTTGTAAAAATGCTGAAATTCGTGATCACAAAATGTTGAAACCATTCTACTACCAGTAAAAACTATGCAGTAACCTACTATCAATCCCTAGAGGAGGTTCCGTGACACCTGGGGGAGAGGTGCACCGGGGGGGCTGATGGAGAAGGGGGTGAGGGGTAATAGTGTGAGGGGTGGGGGGGTCAATAACCTCCCTTCAAACCATAAGTATAAGTCTCCAAAACAGTTTGAGCTGAAACAGAGCCGAAAGGCTCTAAGAGCACTTAATGCCCACTGAGCGCTACCTGTTTAACACGTTTTTGAGGACGAAAAGTCAAATGGGTCAGAGCGAAAAATCGCATAAAAAAGACCGACAGGACTGATACAATTGCTACAAACTTGGTTTGAGAGCAATTATAAAACTAGATCAAGAAAAGATGCGCAATCACTAGGCATCTTAGAGTTTCAAAAAAAAGGATAGCTCCTAAAGAATAGTCCTTTGAGTAGCTGACGACGGCTCTTAATAACCGCCTAACATAAACGACTAACGTCGCAAGAATTGCTCTCGGACAACTGGTGGTAGCTGGAATCTACTGCAGCCTGCGTCAGTGTGGTGGACGTCATTAGAGGTTATTAAATACCACTAACTGCTATTAAAAACTAAAGTAAAAAACAATGATACCAATTTCGTCGAACTTTTCATTTGACTTTTAGTACTAAACTGGCGCAAATAGAGTTCAGCTGCTGACACTTGTGAATGAGAGAGATATTTAGAATATGCAAAAGTCAAGAGCGTAATAGTCACAACAGTCAAGGGCGTAAAAGTCAAAACAGCAAAAAACAATTTGCATAAAAAGAAGATCAACACGTTTACAATAGTTGCTTCAAACTTGGTTCGAGAGCAATTAAGTTTTTGGAGCCTCGCTATTACATCTAAAGGCCATTTAGGTTGCCTGGTTTTGAGAAGTCGCAAATATCTCTATACCTTAACGTATACAGTCTGCAACTCCGGCTCCAACTCTTCTTGCGAATAGATGATGGGCTTCGTGGGGTAGTGCTTCAACGGGTCACTGCACATCACTAAGTGTCCATTCTCGGCAAACCACCTCTCGGGCTAACAAAAAATACCAACTCATTTTCAGATATAAGCCCCACAAAAACGCTACATACATACAGCCTATCCGTTAACGCCAGTGTCTGATCTGCTGGTACACTTGACAACCCCCGTAACGGGAAACAACAGCTGTCCCGGGAAATTAAATTGTCGCATGTCAAAGGGGAAAAATCTGCTTTATGATTTAAAATTACTACGTGAAAAAACAGCATTGCCTCTGGTAAATTCACGTTGATCAGTTATTGCATTTTGTCCGCATTTTGATAGCAAACTAACGGGTCAAATATTTCTGTTCATTCAATCTTCAGCCCACAATGGACTGACAAATTCATGTTCAATTCTGTTTCAACTCATTGATTATTCTTAGTTGATCGATATCATACCCTGTCGTCTTCCTTCAGAATTCTCTGTTCCATTTTGTTCACATTCCTCAGAGAGACAAGAGGTTTCTCCCCAACATACAGTCCCTCTTCCTCCAGAAAGCGCCTCTCTTGTCCCTCTGGTAGTTTGTAACCATCTTCAGCTGCAATAATTTGCTCGTTAGTCAATGACCAGATAGGAATTAGATTAATTTTAGATGAACATCCGGATCTATTTTGTCACCCCCCCCCCCCCCCCCCCCTCGTTACAAATTATGTATTGTTATTTAGCACATTACTATGTAAAAAATAGCACGTACTCTTGGGGGGGGGGGGGGAGCTTAGAAGCTTTATGCACACTAAGCTGAGAGGGCAGAATAGATTCAAAAATTCAGCGTTTCAGATAGTTAAAAGCTCTGGGAAATGGTACAAGAAGTCACTTGGGAAAAAGTTGTCGACAGAACTACTTGGCTAATCTAACTTGGTGACAGGTAGCAAGATAAATATTGGCTTAAAGATAGGGTGGCACAGATAAATTTAAGAGATGATAAATGTGATAGAATTGGTCCGAAAATTGTCTTCTACGCCAAAAATTTCTGCCTTCTCATCAGTTTCGTGGCAGTTAGAGACCAGTCAAACTCTTACAGAACTTCTCCGAGACTTAAGTTGGTTTGGCCTCAATTGCTTCAATTAAAGTAAGCAAAGTCATTTTGAGGACGCGGAAAGTGATGTGTGGTTAATCAATATTCAGGCCAGTGAACAAAACTCGGTCATTTGGAAGCATAAAAAGTTCTGAGCGAAGTCGTACTGAAACTCAGAGCACAAGAACTGCACAGAAAAACTAACTGTCCGTGTGCTCTACTGGGTTAACCTGTTTCTAAGGAAACGACTCAAATCCATTTGACAAAAAATCGATTAACCAGAACCAGAAAATTGTCCTAAAACACCAACGTGACCCAAATAACTGTTACAAACCTTCTTTGAGAGCAACTAACATCTCTCTTACAACATCTACGATCTAAAATTTTGGCCGACGACTGCGGCTGTAACTACCTTCAAAATGCAGAGTCGTAATCTGTCTACTGATGAAAGCCAAATTTGCCAGAACAGGTAGTTAGACTTTAACTAAGTGTATGTCAACCTTCAAAGTCAAAACATAACCAACCGACTAACGTCGGGCGAAATGCTCTCAAACAACCGGCGAGCGGTTGGCTTCGTCAATAGCTAGGCACGGTTTAGTGAGGCTAGCTTTAGCTTAACTGAAGAAGGGGCGTAAGTGAGCGCAGCAGGGGGGGGGGGGGTTGCACCGGGGATAAAGCAGGGGGGGGGGAGGGAGGGAGTCATTCTCTAACCGCCCTACACACCATAAGTATGTCTTCAAAACAGTTTCTGCGAATCGCATACTTAAAGACTAATGAGCTGAAAGGCTCTAAGAGCACTTAATGCCCGCTGGGCGCTACCGGTTTATCCCGTGTTTGAGGACGAAAACTCAAATGCGTCAGACGAAAAATTGGTCAAGCAAAAAATTGCGTAAAAAGACCGACAGGACTAATATAATTGCTACAAACTCCGTTTGAGAGCAATTAAAGTCAAACTTCATACTAAATCGTTTAAAACTTCAAAGAGAATCCGAACAATAGGTGGCCAAAAATTGTTGGCCAGAAAGTTAGGTGAAAAAACGGGCTGTGTTTTTAGAGGAAAGATCACACCTGGTCGCATAGTTGGGACAAAGTATCGACTTTCTTCATCTTCCAATCGCTTTCTATTCGGGACATACTCTGGTGGTCGTTTCAACACAATGGAATCCAGGTCAAACAGGGTAGCTGCAGTCTTCACTTTAACCTCTCCGCCCTCTTCCCCAGTGACCTCCTCTACAACAGCCGGTTCTTCTTTTTCTGGTTCCTCGAGATCGGCAGGGTCGTCCCATGTTTTGGTGAAAAAGTCGTAGCATTCCTGCTCTGACGGTATCTCGAACTAAAAACCATCCAATAATTTGACAGGTCTTCCCATTATAGCCCCCCCTCTCCCAGCTTAATGGTCATATAACCTATACCACCCATCAAGGTAATTATACCATACTGGGGAGGTCCATAATTTCGTGGAGGGGTGGGGGTGCTATAAGACCCAATTTGACAGCTATTTTATGCTCTTGGAAAGCCAATTTTTACCAAAAATTAGGACCATTTAAACGATTTAACTGTTCATAGTATTATCTTCTCGGGACAAAATTTATAAAGTTGTAATGCTTAACATCCATGTAACTTTCAAACAATAATAGATCTTCGATCAATTTGGTCAGCATGTTAATTGATAGCCAAAAACCTACTGAAATTCATACACCTTATCAATGATATCTGTTAACTAAAATGGCTAATACCAACTTAAGTAATTGTTACGTGACTCTGCTTGAAGTCAATGATAACTTCTGGAGTTTATTGAGAACCGCGAAGCAGTTAGAGATATTAAGTCGGAATTTTAAAGTGACTTCTGCAGTCACGTAACCATGCTGCTAGGGAAAAATGGAAGTCAACTTCTGGCTAAGTAGTAACTTCTGGCATTTTAACGTCTGGCTTTGCCGACTTTTGGCATTATAAATGTGCACGTGGGTGTTTTAATTAGCTATGAAAGATTGTCTGCTCAAAGGGAAATAAAAACTCGTGCAAAAATGTTATCAGCTCTTTGTCTAGATATTTGCAAAAAAAATCAAACGTTTAAAACTATAGTTTTATATAACCCACCACGCTCGAACAAAATTGAATTTGTCAATATGACGGATAAGTTGTTAGAAAATCTAAGTTCGAGCAACAGGTCAGTCATTATTTGTGGTGATATGAATTTGGATATTATGAAAAATAATTTGCTGAGCAGAAATTACTTGAACAGCATTAAAGCAAATGGTTTCTGTATTTCCTCTCACGAACCAACAAGTTCAACTAATGAGTACAGTTCTTGCTTGGACCATTTCATTTATCAAAATTTGGGTAGGTAAGCATGTTTCTGTAGAAGTCCCTGAACGTGAATAATCCCGTTATTCTAACGTGACGAACAAGTGAAGACATAAAAAAATTGATTTAATGTTCCGAGATACTAGCTTTATAAAAAATCAGGATGCTGTGAGCCGTTATAAAATGGCATTGGAAGCACATCTTAACAAAAACAGTGGCATTATTTACAAAAGTGTCGATCCTTGCAACGCTTTCCACATTTAACCAACTTTTTCTTAAAGAGACAGAAGACTTTGCTCCTTTAAAAAGTAACAAAAAGTTCCGAAGTGGTTTGATAATAGGTTAAAAAATTTACGCCAAAAAAGAAAGCATGCTTATTATAAATATAAAGAAAACAAAAATAACAATGACCTGCTGAAGAAATTCAACGAGTGTAGAAGAAGGCTAGAAAAGCAATTAAAATTGCGCAAGAAACACTTCTATCTAAATTCTTTCCAAAAAAGTTTAGGAAACTCTAGTGACTTTTAAACTACTCAATGAGATTAAAGGCAAATTATATAAATCACAGAATTTTCCAATCCTAAGCAGCTGTTATCAGAAGTTTGATGAACATTCGGATAAAAATAATGCAAACGAGTTCAACAATTTTTTTGCTTCCATAGGACATCAAGTCAGTAGGCACCTAAATAAAAGTTTCCAACCTCCTTTTCCTAGACGCCAATGCTCCATGTATCTTTACAAAACTATTGCGAGAGAGGTGGGGGATATTTTAACTAATCTTGACAACAAATCATCTTCAGGTGTTGATGATATAAGTAACTTACTAATCAAATTATCTTCAGATGTCATCAACCCCTACCTAGTGTTTCTGATAAATTTTTCATTTGACAAAGGTATTTTTCCTAAAGAACTGGCTCGAGCAAGAGTTCTCCCACTGCAAAAAGAGGGGTCTAAACTTGACCAAAATAATTATAAGGCCAATTTCACTTGTAGTTTTCAGTAAAATTTTTAAAAGAGCTATGTACAATCGCGTGTACCAATATTTTGAGAAATTCTCTTTATTTTATGAGAAGCAGTTTGGTTTTAGATCTAAGCATAGTGTAATTGATGCACTAGTTGAGCTAACCGAAACTGTTCGCATGAGACAACAACATTCGACTATAGTTAGTTTCTTTTTGGATTTAAAAAAAGGCTTTTGATACTATCAATCATAAATTTCTTTTGGAAAAACTAGAGAGATATGGAATTAGAGGCAACTGCTGGAAATGGTTTAACTCTTATCTGAGTAATAGAATGCAGCAAGTTGTAATTAATGGTACTTCTTCTGATTGGTGCGAAATCAAAAACGGTGTTCCTCAAGGATCGATTTTGGGCTCTCTTCTGTTTTTAATATAAATAAACGACCTTCCTTTAGTCTGTAAAAATGTTGAAATTTTACTTTTTGCTGACGACACTAACATAGACGCAGTTGGGTGCTCTGTTGAAAATATAAAGTCAGATTTAGATAGCATAAACTTTTGGCTTGAGAGTAACAAGCTTGTGCTTAATCTTAGTAAAACAATTCAACTTAACTTGAAAAAAGGCCCGGCAAATCTTAGTTTCCAATTAAACAAAACTGACATCAAAGTTGAGCAATACTGTAAATATATTGGGGTAAAAAAAGATAATAAGTTCTTCTTTCGAGCTCATATCGATCATGTGCAAAGTAAGCTAAGTAAACAATGTGGTATACTAGTAAAACTCAGACATTATGTTCCTCGGAATGAACTAATGTCTTACTACAATTCGAATGTGACACCACTAATTCAATATGGTGCCTTGATTTATGGTTGCTGTACCTACTCACCGCTTCTACCGATCTACCTATTGCAGAAAAAAATTTTAAAAGTAACATATTTTAGAAAAAAGGCGATCACTGCGATGATATTTTTGAGGCACTCGTTGACTACCTACGAGTTACACATATACCAATTAATTAAATTTTTTCTGAAATCAATCAATGGTCTACACCAGCAATATTTCTGCAATAATTAGTTTCAATTTAAATCGAACGACCGGAGAACCAGAAGTGGGATTCTTAACTTGCTAAAGGAACCATTTTTTAAAAAGAAGTTGGAGCGCAATTCAATACGTTTTAGAGGTGCTAAACTATAACATAGCTGGCAGATTGCCAGAAAATAGCCGCAATAGATTTGTGGATCGGCAGTCTTAAAAAAACAGTAAAAACGACAGACCAAAAAAATTCGTCTTTTCATTGAAGGCTGATCTGTTACATTTTGATTAAAAATCTGTTTAAGTTATTGCTGCCTCTATTAGCTGATCTCAAATAACCTTCATTTAGAGTGACACACACCCATTTGACCTTATCTCTTTGAATTAAAGTAAATAAAAGTCAATTTCAAAGTGAGGAAGTCATTTTTGAGAGTGAGGTAAGTCAAGTGTGACCAAAAATTTAATCGCGCGCATGAACGAAAAAACTCGCTCCACTAAGAGCGAAAAATGACGTCACACATGCAGTTCAGTTGAAATTGCATGAACGAATGAACAAAAAGTGGCTGTGACGTCATATGGTCGTAACAAAAATCATGACGACGAAATAAAAAAACATAGCAGGACAAGTCCTGACGTACAATTCACAGAATTTTCATTGACTAAACAGAAAACTAGACCTATAACGGACTATGAATCGATTGGGAAAACTATTTAGAAAAAAATCCGATCCAAAAAATCGAAAAAACAGAAATAATCAAAGTGAAATTGCCGCATGTGAACAAAAAACCACTATCGATAAAGCGAATTTTTGTTCAAACACCGTATTCTCACTCTACTTTAAAATTAGAGTGAAAAAATTTCAGGCCGCAAAACCACTCGCTTTTTCGCTCCATTTCCTGTTTCGACGTGACCAAAATCACTACTCCAATTTGACTTCAAAAATCATGAAAATGTGTGAACAGATCTTAAAAAGACAGCGCCCCAATACAATTCAAATTCTTTGACAAGTCCTGACGTACAATTCAAAGAATTTTCATTGACTAAACAGAACAACTACACCTAGAGTGGACTATGAATGAATTGAGAAAACCATTTTTAAAAAAATCAGATCTAAAATAAAAAAGAAACAAAAAATCAATGTCAAAATTCCACATATGAACAAAAAAACATTAGCGAGAACTGAAAATTTATTTCAAACAAAAAACTAGGCCTAGAATGAGCTGTGAATGGATTGGAAAAACCATTTAGAAAAAAATCCGATCAAAAATCGAAAAAACAGTAAAAATCAGAGTGAAATTGCCGCATGTGAACAAAAAACCACTACCGAATTTTTGTTTAAACACCATTTTTGCACTCTACTTTAAAATTAGAGCGAAAAAATTTCAGGCCGCAAAACCACTCGCTTTTTCCCTCCATTTCCTGTTTCGGCGTGACCAAAATCACTACTCCAATTTGACTTCAAACATCATGAAAATGTGTGAACAGATCTTAAAAAAAAAGACAGCGCCCCAATACAATTCAAATTCTTTGAATTGTAAAAAGACAGCGCCCCAATACAATTCAAATTCTTTGAATTGTAAAAAACCAAGAGAAGGCCAATAATAGCCCCAGCTATCGCTGTGTGGCTATTAATAACAAATTAAAGATAATGCACATAATTCCCGCTAATTTAGATAATGGTAGCCAAGCTGAGGTGACAAGTTTCTCTCATAAATTGAAAAACTCATATCTGGTGTCGAACTACGAGCTAATTAGATTCGTTTTTAACTGAAGCGAACAACAATGTTGAACATGTGCTACTCTAGTTTATTGAATTGATGTCCTATCTGAATAATTTGTTAATTTGTGCTATATTTTGCATGTATTGAACGAAGGTTTATCAAGTCATCGTTGTCAGTAATTTATTGGGCAATTGAAAAAGAAGATCGCTCTGATCTCGTTATTTGTCCACGTTGCTTGTTTATTATTCAACAACGAAATTAATTCTTTCTTTCTTTCTATCAACGAATAAAACCTTCACCTTTTTCTTAGCTTCCCGGACAGCCTCTCTAAATCTGCTCCGGGTCTTCAGAGTCTTTTCCAGCTCCTCCCCTCTCGCAATCTCTTCCTCAGTTTCAAACCGAGTCACCATACTCTTCCCCCTCAAAGACCTGAGTCGTTTAGACACCGACGTTGTCTGAGCTACAGATTCCGACTCTTCGGCCCTTTTCGTTTCTTTCACCTTGTCTAGCTTTGCCTGTAGTTTTTTCTGCAGAGCCGCTTTGTGTTTGGACGGTTTTGCAGTATCAGTTCTAATTTCTGGGATTTCTGAGGTGTCATCGCCAACAGCAGTGCCTGATAAACAAAAAATAATTCGTAATTTAGGCAGATGAACTTTGAGGTCCTGGAATTTTAATACACGAAAATGAAGCCGGCAGACAGTTAAAACATTAACATAGCCGGCAGATTGCCGGAATAGCTGCGAAAGAATAGACCTGCGTGCCATATAATAGAGATAGGAACAGATACAGATCTAAATTGAAAAAAAAAATCGACGCCGATCAAAAAACTAGGCTAAAAACATTCAGCGATAAATTAATAAAGCTTGTTAAAATTCATTCCACGGAAGCCTCTTATTAGGGACCTTTACTGCACATAGGAGTTCCTTTGACCTTAAACAAATTCAAATTAAACTTAAGTTTTAAAGAGCAAAAGTCATTTTATTGAGTGAGGTAAGTCACGTATGATCAAAATCTAATCACGCAAATAACCTAAAAACTTTTGCTAAAGCGAGTGAGAAATGACGTCACGCGCGCAAATGCCGTTAGTGAGAGGAAGAAGTCATTCAGAAAATTTGACTTTTTCAGCTTTGCTATGTGAACAAATGTAAAGCGAAAAAAGAGCGTCAGACGACGAAACAAAAAAACATAGCAGGACAAGTCCTGACGTACAATTCAAAGAATTTTCATTGACTAAACAGAAAAACTAGACCTAGAATGGACTATGAGTGAATTGAGAAAACCATTTTAAAAAAATCAGATAAAAAAATAAGAAAAAAAAACAAAATCAATGTCGAAATTCCGCATGTGAACAAAAAAACCACTAGCGAGAAAATTTACTTCAAACAAAAAACTTGGCGTAGAATGAGCTGTGAATGGATTGGGAAAACCATTTAGAAAAAAAATCCGATCCAAAAAATCGAAAAAACAGTAAAAATCAGAGTGAAATTGCCGCATGTGAACAAAAAACCACTACCGAGAAACCGAATTTTTGTTTAAACACCATTTTTGCACTCTACTTTAAAATTAGAGCGAAAAAAATTCACGCCGCAAAACCACTCGCTTTTTCGCTCCATTTCCTGCTTCGGCGTGACCAAAATCACTACTCCAATTTGACTTCAAAAATCATGAAAATGTGTGAATAGATCTTAAAGACAGCGCCCCAATACAATTCAAATTCTTTGAATTGTAAAAAAAACCAAGATCACCGCAATATAGCTACGCTCAGCTTACAGCTTCGCAGCTATAAAAAGACTTCAAATAAATAGTATAGTGCGCTCATTTTCTATATGATTTCTGCAGCTTCGTAAAAACAAAGGAAATAGGTGAAAGATGGAGGAGGGGGTTGGGTAGGTGGGAGCAGTAGTCAGTTGGGTGTAGGTTAGTAATGCTTACAATAATTGCTTTAAAATTTCTTCGAGAGCAATTAACCCAAAGCTCGGATCAATGATTAAAATATGTTTTTGTCAGAAATCATTTTGAAATAAAAACTAAAACGCTCTGAGCTAGAAAAGAGTTTCGATAAGAGAAACATTTATCTTTGGTTCATAAAGTAATTCAGAATTGTGATGGTTTTTGACATCAAAATAGAAACCATAATATGATTATGATCTAGACAGCTCACGCGACCAATCAAAACAGAGCCCGCATATTGCGAAAAAGAGCAGCCTTTGAGGACCTTGATGCACATCGTGATTGAAACAGAAAATGGAGACAGAAGAGACTGAATTGACTGAATTTTCTTCCTAGTGTCAAAAATCTCTAATTTGGTGTGCAGTTGCAGTTAAATTCTAAAATTATACTTAATTCACCTTCCAAATTTAAAGCTATTAAGCTTAATACCAATGTCAGCTAGCAATCGCTCTAATGAACTTTAACCTAATGCACTTTGATTTAATGACCGGTCTCTATCGGTTTATCCCGCTTCCTTTTAATTTTTCTCTTTTTGCCATTAATCTATTCAATACATTGCGTAATTAAATGGGTGAAAGAATTGGAAATCCATTCAGTTGAGACAAGGCGCGAGGTAAATCACAAAACAGACATGTAAAACGGAAATCGTGACAGGTAAAACGGAAAACGTGACCAAAAGGTACAGCGAATTAAAAAAAACTTCACGGTCTAACCTAACGGACCTAATGCAACTTATACTTGAATATACTAAATACTTTGAAACATCAACCAGAAAAACTACATGAGAAATTCAACTGACAAAAATTCAAAAAGCATCTTAAAAACATACTTTAATATGCGGCCCCGAAACAACTGTCAGAAAATGACTTTGTAATACAAGAATACAGGCAGTTTGAAACAAATTATTGCCAATTGACCGATAATCAAACCCGTACACAAAGAGGAAACCGAGGAATGCGGAAGTTGAAGGCCAAAAGAAAAAAAACTGTCTAAGATTGGATCAATTTCTCTACAAAATAATGCAAGTAACGAAAATGCAACTTCCAAGCCAATAATCGGAGAAAAATTTTCATCAAATTGTTTTTGGATCACTCACCCCACACTTTTTAGAAAGACATTAACACATATAAAAAAAGTAAAGAAATTTGTAATCTAATTTTCAAGTGTCTTATCATAATAATAATACCAAAAAAATGCTCTTAGATAAAAATAGCAGAGAAGATTACGAGAAACAAAAAATTTGAAATAAGTCAAAAAAGTTAAAGAAAAAAGACAAAAATACACTCGATTTTAACAAAAAAAACTCAAAATTGAAAAAAATAGCAGGGCAATTGCCAAAAAATAGCCGACGTTGCCAAACGTCGTGATTGAAACAGAAAAAGAAAAAAAGAGATAGAAAATGACGAAAAATTTAATAAATAGAGATACTAAAACTACCTAATTCAGCTTCTAAACTGAAAGCTATTAAGCCTAATGTCAGCTAGCAATCGCTCCAGCGAACTTTGATAACCTAATGCACTATGACCTTATGACAGGGCTTTATCGGTTGATCCCGTTTCTTCTAATTTTCCTCTTTTGACTTTGAATGTATTCATTACATTGCGTGAAAGAATTCAAAATCCATTCAGTTGAAATAGTGAGTGATGCAAGTCAGAAGTCAAGCGTCAAAATCGTGACTAATGTAAAACGAAAAACGTGCTCAAAAGGTAAGGCGAAATTTAAAAAAAGGAGAGCGCCTAAAAAATGATTTTAACCACAAAACTCCCTAAAACCTATCAAAACTTTTAAAAACACATACAAAAATTTCTTAAAAAGCTTAAAACAAGGCAAAATGGCACAATTGACACCAAGAGTAAAAATTCCTTGAAAAGGTCAAAAATGTTTCCAAACGCTCTAACACCAGTTCAGAAAATTGAGAAAGTTGAAGTTAAAATTTGAAAAACTGCTTTCAAAATAACGCGCGTGCTCATTCCTTAAACTTTGCTCGCTCAGTGAAAAATATTTCACACCTACTTTTCTCGCTCTCTCTCAAATAAGCGACATGAACAGAAAACCAATCTTTCTTTTCGTAGCTCTTCAGCAAATTGACCTAAACACTTTAATTTCAAGCCCTTCATTTCCTATTTTGAATACACTCCAACAAAATTGCCAATAAAAAAGACAATCCACAAACACTCATCTTCGAGTCGTAAAAAGGGAGAGCTCTTAAAAAACAGCCACTGAGAGGCTGACGACGGCTATTAAATATAATAACTTGAAGACTCCCAAAATTCTTGTCAACTCAATTCTCTGTTGAGAAACAATAGTGAGAAAAAAGCGTTTAATAGCTCCAAGACTGAAAATCGTTTTTCGCCGAAATTTGCCACCTGTTATAAATTTAAAAATTTGTAATAAAATAAGTCAGTGAAATCTTTGGACAGTTAAATCAATGAAATCTTTGAAAAGTTAGCATTGAGCAAGCGGCTTGGCAACTTAAATTCGGTCGTAAAGTCAACAAGAGCAGGGCAAATCAAAAACTTTCCCAGCAAATTGGATTGAATCTACAAATTATATATATATATATATATATATATATATATATATATCAGCACTACACTTTGTCATCTCAATAATCACTGTTGACTAAACTAATTAACATCGGAAGAACCACTTTGAACATTACATTTCGTATTTCATTAACTTTAAAATTCATTCCCCAAATTTTTCAAAAAATCATTAAAAACCAGGTCGTTCACTGTCTTGAGTAAACAATGGTTCAAAATTTTCCCTCACTGTCTGCTTATGCCTGGGACAGGCTCGTGCGTGATTAAGAAGGAAGAATGCGACAAGTTCATCCCCAATCAAAATACCTAATAATGATTTGACTTAATGATTTACCTTTTAATGATTACCTATTAATAAATACCTATTAATGATTTGACTTAAAGCTAGCAGGTAAACGAGCCTGTATCAGTGAAACGATAAAGAATGCTGACGGCCACACAGTTCAGGACACAAAAGAGAGAAATGAAGATTGGGCAAACCATTTCGAGCGTCTCCTGAACCGCCCACCACCAGCTGTTACCATGATAACTGACAAGTCGTTCAAACCCGTCTCAGAGGTTGGCATAGATCTTCCGACGACCTGGGAAGCAAAAGAAGCCATAAATAAACTAAGAAACAAAGCCGCCGGATTGGACAACATTCTTCCCAAGCTGTATCTGGAAGGAAGCAATGCAGTTACACGTAGCATAACCCAACTCCTGCAACGTATATGGGCTAGCGAATCGATGCCATCCGAACGGAAAACCGCACTATTAATTCCTCTGTTCAAGATGGGCGATAAAACCAACTGCACGAATTACAGAGGTATCTCGTTTCAAACTATTGCTTTTAAGATACGAAGCAGTTATGAAAAAAAGATTGGAACCGTTATATTGCGGACGGCCAAACCAAGCCGGTTTCAAGTCGAACAAAGGATGTAGAGACCAAAACTTTGCAATTCCGCAGATTCTGGAGCAGCGCGAAGAGCTAGGAGAATAATTTATTTAATCTTCATAGATTTTAAAGCAGCTGCTTTCGACAGCCTCGATCGGATGTGCATTTGGAACATCTGCAAAAATCTCGGACTTCCCGAAAAAGCTTCAAACGTTTTCAAAGCAATGTACTCCGAAACCTACATTCAAGTTCGAGTTTATAACGCAATGTCCCGCAAATTCAAAATTTTCAGGAGTTAGGCAAGGATCCATCCTTTCCCCTTTTTTGTTTAATCTTACTATTGACTGGATAAGGGAACAAGCGCTTTCAAATAATTTATTCGGCATTACTCTAGAAAACATGGGGTAACAGATCTTGATTTTGCAGATGATATTTGTCCAATAGACGACAATGGTAAGAACGCACAGAAGCTACTTGATAATGTTACTAACAATGCATCGCTTTTGGGCCTACAACTGAACGTTGGAAAAACCAAATTCTGCTCCAATGATGAATACCAGAAATTCTTTGTATACGGCGAAGAACTAGAGCGTGTTGATGAATTCACACATCTGGAAAGCAAAAATAAATTAGACGGCAATCTAACATCGGAAGTCAAAGCTAAAATTGGAAAAGCCGCAGGAAGCTTTAATAAACTGAAGAAAATATGGAACCAAAGAAACATTCCTCAATCAATCAAAGTCAAGTTATATAAGGCATGCGTGAGAAGTGTACTTTTATACGGATGTGAAAGTTGGCCAATGAAAGAATGTGACCTCAAAAGTTTAGTCTTTTGAAAACCGCTGCCTACGACGATGTCTCCACCAAGGGCAAGACCTCCCTAGAGAATTAGTATCGTCCGTTGCGAAATGCGATCTGATTCTCTTGACCATAAGAAAACGCCGAATGAAATGGCTGGGACATGTTCTACGCATGAAACCATCTGACATTTCCAACGCAGTATTGGAATTTGAAAAAGGCGAGAATTGGAAAAGAGCTCCTGGAGGAAAACGAAAAAGCTGCAGAACAAATGTCCGAGGCGATCTGAAAAAAAAACAAGTTAAGACTCCAAAACTGTCATTGAAAAATTGGGAAAAGCAATGGTTTGATTCGACCAAGGAAATGGCTGGATGTCGTAGTCAGTGGAGAGCGCTTATTAGAGACATGAATTTGGCGGGCTAAGGACAGCATTGTCTAAGCAGCCCAATTTGGATTTGGATTTGACTTAATCAAAGGCAAAAGACCAGTCAAATGACTATCAAATGATATCACGATGCAAATTATTTGAGGAACAGTAGAGGTAACTAAGTAAAATTGTTGTCCTTTAAATTTTGAAGGGTGATCTAAATGTAGCAAGAAAATTTAGAGCAAAGGATTTGGAAAATTTGATAAGACGTAGCAACTGAATCGGTAGTCGGCTATTAACGACCACAAACATAACCCACTAATTATCTGACAAATTGCTCTCGAACGACTCACCGAGACTCGATTTTATTGTGCATGTTACAGTCGGGAGACGGAAGTAGAGGGCAATAGGTTTTACTGGGAGGCTTTAAATGACGGTATTAGAGCTTACAAAGGCCTTTTTTGTTTGTATTTTAGTAAAAAGTCACAATTTGAATTCAGTTGCTCGAAATTCCCAATGAGAGAGCACTTTAGCAAAAACAATGAAGTCATATATCATAAATTTTACTCGAGAAGTCAAAACAGTAGCAAATTGATTTTGAACAGTCAGTAGCTTGGCATTTCGTTTGAGAGCAACTGATGAATCTAAAAACAAAATCTAAATAACAAAGGGTAGTTCAACTTAAAAGTCGAAAGTTTTACTCGAAAATTGTAGCCGACAGATAACACGTACGGAACGCAGAAGAGTTTGAGTTAAAAACGGATTGTACCCGAAACGGAAAGTCCTTGAGAAGCCTCGTCTTGACTGTTTCGCTCAGTTGATGAAAAAAAGCTTAAATTGCTTCACATTGTTATAATTTATTTCGCTTCCATAATAAACCAGATGCGGGGACGAAATGCTCTCGAAAGACTGTCGCGCGGCATCTTTTAGTTTTTGATTTAAAGGAGATAAATATATTAAAATTTGTCTATTTTTTTCAACTTTCCCGCCTTTTCACCTTTCAAATACAATCAGAATCTAAATTACAGCTGTATGTGGCTCCAAGAACAAAACATCAGCAAATTCCAGTACAAAATGACAGAAATAAGTGCCAAAAATATCAATTTTTTTATTCTGCTTGTCCAACAATTTTTTCCAGCAAGGCATTTGAAGAATGCGGACGACGTTATTTAGTTATCACAGCTCAAAAGCGATTCGAGCATTTCTTCATTTCTTTTAGAAATTTTTCATTTCTTTTAGAATCAATTAGGAGACATTACATTATCAACAACCTGATACATTATCAACCTGATATTTCTTGTTAAGCTGCAGATAATCACTTCTTCTGGCAGCGACAAAAATAGCAACATCCTCGAAAACTTCTTGAAAATACGACGGATTAAGCCCTAATTTTCTTTTTTGATTTCCGTTTTGCTTGATTTCCGTGCAGTAACATTCAGTATTCTCTGGTTCTCTTATAAATATTTAATTTATCCCCGAAAAGTACCAAGAAATGATCTTTATATTGATTAATTAAGTAAAAATTATGCATAGAAAATAATTTTCGAAAAGAAAAGTTCAAGGCTTTCAAAAAAGCAAAAGCGAAAATTAGATGAAACACCTATCAAACCTGAAGGGGACTTTTAAATTTGTTCGTGCTTTCAGGCGAGAATTAAAAGGTTTTATAAGAAAAAGGCCTAATAATGTTCTCTTTTAGTCGTTACTAGCGTCAATCTTTGTTTTTAGCGAATCAATCCACTTCTTTTAGGTTGAGCATGATGACATGTAGCCCGTCAGTTGAAAAAGTTTTTCGTAAAAGAAACTATACCAAATAAAAAATTGTAGAAATGTTTCCTTTCAGAGCCTTGTTACTGAGAGGACTATTCGTTCCGGCTCTCACCTGCGCTTACTTAGAATTAAGTGGGTATTAACTCAAGATTTTCTTCAAGTCCTATGAGGACGTAACAGTTCCGAAATTTGCAGGCCGGAACGCAATGTAGAAATTAACAGCAAAAACATACTTTTCAATGTGTTTCGCACCTTTAGCTTTCTGATTTTTTTTCGATGAACGCAGCAATAATACTTTTTATAATGATCAACGTATTAATTATGCACGTGAAAAATTATAGTAGCTGTATAAATCAGAACACGTTTCCTCGATCATATAATTATTTCCTATTTACTTTTTTCAATATTTTATTGATGAGTTGGGACATTATAAGTGAGCGCAAATTATCGATCCTCCATAATGTTCCAACATTTAAAAAACGGAGGAATATATATGTGAGGCTGGCTTTTTTCTTCAGTCAAATTTTCACCTTTTGTTTACGCATCGTAGAGAAAGAAGGGAAGACACAACTATCTGGCCCTCAGGACCAAGTTTCCATTTTTATTTAAAAGCATCAGAAATTTGAAAAAGGAGATTTAGAAGGAAAAATTGAGAAGGAAAAAGAACGATCGCTCGGAGGCGGGACGGGGAGGTTTAAATCGCATTGTAATTAAAGACAGAAACAAACGAAAAATACGGTATTAAAATTTGTGAGGTTAAATGTAGATTTTTCAATAATGCTTTAGAGTTTCAAGCCTAAAAATTAACAAATTAACTGATACGACCGAAAAACTTCAAAAATGGTGGAAAAATTTGGTTTCTTCTCAAGCAATGTTCATAGACATTTCTATCTGTGTTTCTGTTTTGTGCTGGTTAAAAACTATTGTACAAAGCATTTTTTTCTGTATAAATTTTTTTAGGAACTATAACACTTCAGGCAATTTAGCTCCGAATATGAAAATTTGAAAACGTAAAATTAAAAGCAGAAAAAAATATTCTTCTCTAAATAGCAGAGTTATTTCACAGAGAATCTCAATTAATCAGAACTAACCAATTGAGTATTTTCAAAACCTTGTTCACAATTTAAAAAAGAAATCTCTTCCTATCTTTTTTATTAACAATCTTTATAATGTCAGACAAGATTGCCCAAACTAATATTCTCTAGCATAAGGAAAAACAATTGAATTTGAAAAATAAAGAGTTCATGGATTGACAGGTTGACAAAATATATGCTCACAATTTTTTGAAAATGAAAAAATTTGATATTTCTCTACGAACTGATCTTTTCCAGTCTTTGGGCGTTTCTGTAAATTGAAAAACTTAATCTTTAATTGATTGCGAAACTCCTCGTATGAAGAAAGAAAATTTCTTTTGAAAGGAAACTTACTCTTAATTTAAAGAGGGAAAAGGCCAATACATTAAATTTACTGGAAACTAACTCTCCTCAAAGCTACTGAATCAGAGGCTTTAAGAACAGTTTTCAACGTTCCTTTAATTGTGAAAAACAACGAGAGGTAGAGAGCAAAAGCTGTCAGAAGTATTGAAAAATTAAAATTTTTCTAAACATCTGTTATATCTCGCTTTCAAAACGTCTGCGTAATTTTTGCCAAAAGAAATCCGCTCCTAAATATTCCAAGTATTCCAGCCCTAAATTTTCAGAAGAAACAACAATCAGGACACAAATGAGCGATGACGAACATTGTGTGAATATCAGATGCCAAAAAACGTGTTTTTTTTTGGATGGCGAGGTTCGTATTTCTGCGCGTGCGCGCCTGTGTGGGTGTAAGTAAGGGTGTGAGTATTTTCAATGTGTCTATTATGTGATTAAGAGAGAGAGAAGGAGAGAGAGTTAGTGAGAGAGAAACATTTCCTTCAAATGTTATACACAAATCGAGGTAGAGAGTAGAGAACTGGCAAAAAGAAAAATTAAAATTTACAACAAAATGCAGATTTAAATATGTCCGGTCCATGTCAGTTTGTTTTTAAATCACTGATGACACATCTGCAATGTTTTGAAAAAAATAATTGCCCTCTTATGGTCAAGCAACATTAAAACTGATAAAAACTTCGAAAACCTTCAAACAGTTCATTTCAGATTTTACTATCAATTTTAAAATTGCCCAAAGAAGTCCAAACCTATTTTTCTAAGAAACAGTCAAGCCATATGAAACACGGTGACGAGAAAAGAGTACTGATTGAGTAATGATTAGATGTTTTGAGTAATGATTTGATGCCAAGAAGAAAATATTGAAAAGATAAGTTTTTGGTGGTGGGATTGTATCTGTATTTGTGCATGTGCGCGTTGTTTGGGTGTATTTATGGGTGTGTTCTTTAAGTGTGTGGTTTGTGTGTATGAGAGAGTGATAGTTAGTGTGAGAGAGAGTGCATTCAAATGTTAGACTCAAATAGAGGCAGAGTGCAAAAACTCAGAAAGAAAAATTAGAACTACTTAACATTTGCGACAAACTGCCGCTTCAAATGAGTCCAATGCCGGAACTCTGTTTTTAAATCCCGCTGATAAAACTGCTGCGACTTTTTGCAATTTAATTGCCTCAAAAAGTCAACACCTAGTTTTTTAGAAAAAAAACAAAGAAAAACTAAATTAACAGTGACAAACCTTGACTAGTGACCAACTGATACAATTTTTTTAAATCTGTTTTGGTAATGGGCTTTGCACGTGTTGGTGTTTTGTGTACTGCGTGCAGTTTGTGTGTGTTTGTATGATTTACTGTGTCTCTCTGATTGTAAAATAGTCATCTTTCTAGAGTCTGTTTTTTAAAGACGTCAAATTTTTGGTTCAAACAGTACAAGTACATTTCTCCAATGCATATAAGTTGCTTTCGGATACTCCCCACGGTTTCTCTGGCATAACTTCAAAGTTTTTTTTTTTAATGAGAGGTGTGTGGGAACATTCTGTGCTACGCACAGACTCGCGCGAGCCGTGTTGTTGAGCTTATTATACACTAACCCTCATATTAATGGAAAAATATAGATAAAACCACTTAAAATTGAAACACTTATCGTGATAAATGTGATAGTGATAGAGATAAACTTATCGTGATAAACTATCGGTGAATAAATTAGCGGCTTAGTTTATAATGAGCATTTTACATTTGCGAAAAGTTTGAAAAGGCAAAAATTTTGCGTAAAAAAGACATGTTTATAACAATTGCTTCAAATTTCGCTGGGGAGCAATTAATCAGAACAATAATCAATCACTATAACATACTTTCATCTGCTGTTCTAGAACTAGTTGGTCGCTCAACTGCTGAGCTGTCTGGGGCATCTTCGCTCCTATCTACTCTGGATGCAGTGTCATCAATTCTTTCCGGCCTCTCGTCTCTTGACACCGAAGCAGTTTCACCTTCCGTTGGTTCATCATGCTCTTGATCAGTTTTTGGTTTCCTTGCCTTCTTTGGTCGCTTTATAGTAATTTCTTTTGATGCTCCAAAGTCTTGGCTGTCCTCGAGAGTTCCCAGCTGAATCAAATAGTTTAGTTCGTGAGAATAAAACTTCTACCAAATGCCAAAAAAAGTTGAATGGTTAAAATATCAGGGAAATATTTGAATGTTAATTTATTTAGCCAGTGGCAACTGGTTATACCTTTATCAATTTTTTATCCAAAAAATGTGAATCCATGCTTTCAGAAGAACAAAAACGTTTATCAATAGTTTCGGATCTGTTATCAGTTTTGGATTAACAGTCGTCTGGATTAACTCTGAAACACCTGAAACCTGTACAACCAACATAATAACCACACTCGCCGCTTTTTGTAATTTATTATTTTGTGGGAATACAAGTTTTATTAGATCAATTTGAATTAAAGCTATCTCATTAAAATAAAATGTGTCTCTCTCGCCAAGCGACTAATGGTGAAATAAATCACCGGAGACAAAATGTCGCTTTTGTCTTTTAAGAGTTACTTGCTTTTTAAATAAAACAAAGATCTTCGAAACTCAAAAACTGAGTCCTACCTTCTTCACTGTCTTTTTATGTTTCTTCTGAAGCTTTCTTTTCAACTCCTCCCCCTCCCGCACCTCGTCATCCGTGAGCTGAAACAAGGGTAATACATTTAATGAAGGTTGTACCATCGCGATAATGTCATTTTTGGTTAAAATCAGGAATAAATAACAACCTGATCAGCTTCCACGGCCATTCTGCTATCTGAAACCAGAAAAATTGCTAGTCTGCGAAACAAAGGGTAGTTTAGTATGTCCCATCAACGCAAGCGAAGGGTTCGGAAACCTCAGAAATCAGCTGAAAGGTCAAGTTTTGATCATGCAGAGAAATGTAGGAAATTCGGGTCTTTCCCATTATAGCCCCCCCCCCCCCCAGCTTAGTGATCAGATAACCTATAGCCCCCCCATCATGATAAATATACCATAATGGGGGCTATATTTTCATGGTGGGGGGGGGGGGGGGCTATAATGGGAAAGACCCGGAAATTCTAGTTCGATGCGGCCAACATTAGCAAACAAATGCGCATTTTGAGTGCCTCGAGCAATCTGAATATTCATTTGAATGCCTAGATTTTTTTTCGACCGTCGATTTAAAAAAGGCTTATAGATCTTCACAGCAGAGCTAGGATTTCTGGAGGACACCAGTCGGGCCGAAAGCGCGTCTAGCCTAGCCTTGTAATTAAAAATAAAGCAGTGTAATTTCACGAACACATAGGTTGCTTCTTAACGCTTTCATAAAACGGATCTTTGAGCAAAATGCATTCTTTGAGCGAATCTTTTTTTTCTTAGAAATGTGCTATCCAATTGTTTTTGGGGAGCATAACACGGTGACATGGGGAAGGGCACATCCGACATTTGAAGCACTTTTTGCAATTTAATTTAAACCCGCAGTTTTTCATGTTTGACGACCTTTCGGCAATAAATCCTGGAACTATGGTCGTAGTAGAAGTAGAGGGGTCCCGGATGGGTTTTGCGGGTCGTCACCATTATATTTTGCTTTCCCTCCCATTATATAATGTTAAACAAACGATTTGATAACAAGGCGGCTCGCGCGAGACTGTGTAGCATAGTATGATCCAACAGACGTCTCACTCAAGTTTGCAAGAAACATCTTTTTTTAGACAGAGAGCTATTTCGAAGCTAAAATGAAAGCATTTTCCGTTGCAACCTTGAGTACGAGAAACCTAAGAATTTAGAACCCACATGTTGATACAATTTTACCAGACGCAAAATTAATTGCGTTGCACAAAATAAAAGAAACTTAAAGTTGAAAAGAAGCGCCAGTTGAAAACTTTTAGTTTAAGAAATGAATTAAAAAATTAAAGTAAATTAAGCTCTCTTTTTGGCTTAAAATTAATATAAAATTATTTATAACTCATGCGTCCTTTATTCGAAGAATTTTGAATTTTAGTGAAGATTTTTTCAATGTTTACTATATAAGTCACAGAAAGCTTTTATATTGACAACTTTAAATTGAGAAACAGACAATTTTGTACATCAATTAGCTCCAGCGAGTTGGTTGGTTCGGATGCGTGCAAAACAAATGTTTTAACTAATACTGGAAAATGGAGAAGGTATGTCTACAATTCGACATATTAGTTTAGAGTGGAGCGGTGTTGAAAAACAATAATTTTTCTCATTATTCTAAATTTATTAAATCTGATGTTAAACAATTTCCTCCCGTACTCAATTCAGCTGACAATGAAATGGAACCATTAAATACCTAAAAGACATGGTTCTGAAAATTTATCTTGTAATAACGAGCAATCTTTCTTATTGACTATGAAATATTACAATTTCTTTTTATTTGAAAAAGCCATTGAAAACACTAATAGCGAATATTAGTTAAATAGCAAATGAGACAAAAAGACAACTAACAAAAAAGATCAAGTCAACAGCTCAAATACAAAGTGAAATAACCTAAAAAAATTGAAAGATCAATTTGTCCTTTTTTTGTCAATTGCTTATTTTCATATGTTAAATTAACCCTTCAAAAACCACACAAAAATTTAATGGTCAAAACAATCCCAAAAAAGACAGCTTAAAAGGCATAGCTTGAGTTTGCGAAAAAAAATGATTAGCAACTTTTCTAAGAAAAATCCTGATTTGAATTACTTAATTTTAAATGAATGCAAAACTTATTCCAGTGAAGCTTTACATTTTTAATTCACTGAAATAGAGTCAACTGAGCCTGTATGAGAGCTCAAATTATAAAGTCATCTGAAGCATCAGGAATAATCAACGGTAAAAGGAAAAAAGCTTTATTCCGTTTTGTTAAAAATCTAGATTTTTGTTGTTCTGGTCTCAGGTAGCCGATAACCAACCACGTACATTTTGAATCAAACTAAAATCCAATTTCATATGAACCTTGGGATGGGGATTTAGCGTAAGTGCTTGCAGAAATCGACACTTTTTTCTGAAATCCGTTTGACTTTTTAGCATATAAATACTGCCCACATCGAAATAGCGAGTCCACAATATAGAAACCATAAAAGAAATTCCATTTCCAGAAATTCTTACATAACCAAAAAAAGCAGAAAAGAGATGCGCCAGTTATTTCAGTTTCGTTGTTCATTTGCCTTTTTCGCTAAAAAAAATTTAGTCTATTTTTTGCATCAGTAGTATCAAAGTTGTTCAATTGAGTTCGGTTTCGAGCAGAAACAAAAAAATATAGCTAAAAACCGTATCTTTATTTTTCTAATTCACTGAAGAGTCAACTGTAAGCATATATGAGAGCTCAAATTAGCAAGTAATCTGAAGCATCATGAAAAATCAACGGGATAAACAAAAAAAAATCCGTTTTCTTTTAATCTAGATTTTCGCTGTTCTGGTCTCAGGTAGCCAATAACCAACCACGTACATTTTGAATAAACTTAAATCAATTTTCAAATGAAATTTGGGATGGATATTTAGCGTAAGTGCTTGCAAATATGGAGAAAACTGTTTTCCGAAATCCGTTCGAGCTTTTAGTATTTAAATACTGCCTACATTGATACAAAGAGTCCACAAAACATAACCCATAAATTCCAGAAAACTCTTACATAACTGAAAAGGGCAGCAAACAGATGCGCGAAACAGTTTCTTTTCAGTTTCGTTGTTTATTTGCCTTTTTCGCTAAAAAAAAACTTAGTTTTATCATGAGTATCACAATTCTTCAATCGTATTTGTTTTCGGGCAAAAACAAAAGAAGACATCTAAAAAACCATATTTTCGAAATAATATTTTGAGAGGTTGAAAGAGGAAACTAAAATTTTTCTGTTCATTTCGTGTCACAAAAAATCAGCGTCTGAATAAACTTTTGACTTCCACGGATTAAACTTTTTATGTTTTGATTATATTTTTATTATGAAATAGTAACATATTTCTCTTTTTGATTATATGACTATTATGAAATAGTAACAGAGTTGTAGAGACCAAACCCGTGAAAAGTAAGATAAAAGTGATATTTTTCGTTTTCGGTTTCTTTTGTCCTTCAAATACTATTTACAAAGTTATAACGAGATTTCTTTTCACCTTTTGTCCACAATCCCCCCTCCAGTTTAGTGGGTTCATAGTCTACCCCCCCCCCCCCCCCCCCCGATACACGAGCAACATATTAACATAATGATTAACTAAATGATGTCAAGTGATCTGTAACTGGGCCGCGCATTAAGTACTGGGGTGACATAGACGGAAGTTATTAGAATTTTTTTGGTTGAATAGGCATCCAGAAATTGAAAAGAATATGGTAAAAAGGAGTTTGAGAATTAGATTTGAGACAAGACGCACACAGGAAGCAAATTCTCTTGGAAGGACACCCTATAGCACCATTGGTCCCAAAAAGTGCAAATAATCCTACCACGCATGCTCTGGTTATTTAATTGCCAAGTATTGATCATGTGGTCCCCGAAAGCTAAATAAGAGGATGTATCAGTTCACTTCGGGATAAAACGACATTCGGTGAAGCTCTAATATTTTAGTAAAAGCTGCAGTATCTATGGTCACCCATCGTTTTACTTCACTATTAGATCAATCTTTCAATGAGGGCTGATTTCGTTCAGAAATTCAATTCTGAAGTAGCACCTCTATTCAGCGATTGGATGAAAAACTGAAAACAAATATCTTTATATTTGATTGGAATATAATGTACGAAAATGCCAGCACAGACGAAATAATGACCATATGTACGAAATTAAAACCCTTTGTGCAGAGCAACAAAGTGGGTTTTTTAAAAAGAACATTCAGCAACAAATACGGGACCTATTTTGCTTCGGCCTTCTAGCTTAGTGGGCTCACATCTTCCTCCTCCCCATGAACACATGCTAATTTTCACATAATAACGTGCTATATAAAAACAAATCTTTCTATTTTGCCCCCTAAGCTTATGGGAATATATGTTTTACGACACCAGCCGCTCGCGCATTGTTTTTACGTAGCAACGTGCTAAATAGCAACACAGTTTTAACTGAGCGCTACAAATAACACTGAGGCGGCGAAACAGAATAATAATAATAATAAATCAGAATTTAGGAAAAAGTCCAAGGGTTTTACATTAACCCCAGTTTGTTTCGTTCAGTTTATTAGATAACAAAATTCAGTTTTTTCACGTTCATGCAGTTGTTGCACCCGCACATAATTCGCCAACAGCACGTGTTGTTTTCATCGTAACGCAGTCTGAAGTAGACAAAATACAGATCGAGAAGTTTGGCTTTGTGGTTTTCATGAAATAGGATATCGTATTGGAAGAACTCATTAAAGGTGTTCGCAAGGTGGCAGGCTCTGTACCAATAATCGGATTCAAATTTCCTGAGTTTTGGTTGTCGACATATGAAGTTACAAGTCGTTTGGTATCGAGTTGTACCTGGCTCGGTTATTGATACATGAAGTTTCCAGTTTAGATCAACTTTCCCCGTTAAAATTTTTGCAAATAACAAAACGACATGTAGCTCATGGTATAAGGATAAGGGAAGTAAATTGAGTTTTAAGAGTTGTTCTTTGTAGGGAATTTTGGCTCCAGTGATCCAATTTGCTGCTTTTCTCTGTGCACTTTCAATTTGACTGAGTTCAACTTTGCCTGGTTTCCACACACTTGAGCCGTAACTGATAATTGGAACAACATAACTGACATACGAGTTTTTCCTGTTTGCGTAATTTGCCAAAGAAAGGTTTCTCTTGATAGAGTAAAGAGAGTTTAAAGCCTTTTGAGTACGAGATCGAGAATGAGTTGCCCATGTAAGAGTGTCGGCTACAACTACTCCTAGGTCTTTCATTACTGAAGTGCTTCCAAAACTGAAATTTGGCAAGCGGACTGTGCCGACGCCCTTCAACCACAAGCATTTACTTTTGATAAATTTATTTCCATGAGATTACTTTGGCACCATTTCCAGATCCTCCGAATGTCGATATTTATTGCCACTGGGTTGGTTCCGACTATCTTGAAATCATCAGCGTAACCAAAGGAGTCTGACATGGAGCAGTTGGGAAGGTCATTGATAAAAACCAAGAAAAGCAAGGGACCAAGAACTGATCCTTGTGGCACTCCGCTGATAACGCTCAGTACAGTCGAGATAGTTCCGTTGATTCGAACCGTTTGCTTCCTGTTTGTGAGGTAGCTAATCAACAACTTCAGACATGCTCCTCCGATTCCCAATGAAGAGAGTTTTTCTATCAGTCGTTCGTGGTTCACCTTGTCGAATGCCTTTTTGAAATCAATATAAAAAGCCATGAGGAAATCGCAGCTGGGCGAATCAATGTTGATGAAAAGGTGGTGTAAGAATTCAATTAGATTCGTTTCCGTTGACCTTTTTGAATGAATTCATTCCGTTGAATGAATAGAGCCATAACATACAATTTGTAACGGGGGTATAAAAAAATGGAGGGGGGGGGACAAAACAGAATGTATTACAAATGCGTTGGCGAAGTAAACGAGAGAACCAGGAAATGAATAGGAATCCACTACATTTTTAACCCAGACAGTTTTTGACATAATTCAACTAATTTTGTTCAAAAATTTTAACTAGATGGAGGAAGTTGCCCATATTTAAACGTTTGAGAGCCATTTAGCTGAGAGATCACGAATGGCAACTAAACACCAGGTGAAAACAATATTATTTTCATTACATTAAAACTGGCTGAAGACAAACTGCGCAATTCAATAGGATCCATCGTTGGCGTTCTTTTTGATTCACATTAAAGAATTGCATTCGAATTATTGATTATCCCTTCACCTACGACAAGAATATTTTATTAGATAAGCCACGCAACGCAAAAAAACTGGGAAAACAAACGGAAACCATTGGAACTTGTTTTTTTTTAAAAATGCATCAAGAAATTGAAAAATTGAAAAAAAATTAGAAAAAGGAATTTAAAAATTGCATTGGAGACACAAGACGCACAGACGTAACAAACTCTCATAGAAGGGCACCTTTTTTCCCAAAAGCGCGACTGATCTTACACTATGGTACCAAAAAGATACGTACACATAAAGATTTTTAAAAAAGCAATAGAAACAACAAATAATATAACATTTTGAGTTCAAATTAGTTCTCTAATAACGCGTCAATAAACCTTTAGCTTTCTTAACCTCTAGTAGACGGTTTGTATAGTTTTCATACAGGTTATTCACGACGTCTGCGTCAATTTCATTCCAAATTTCCTGCACTTTTTCTAATTTTTCCCAAAAAACTGTCTGTTTTCGTAATTTCTGCTTCAAAATCGCCCATAAATTTTCAATAGGATTCAGATCTGGACTGTATGCTGCCCGTTCCAGTACCTCCCACTCGTTTTCTTGGAAGAAATTGCCGATAATCTTCGATTTATGCAAAGGAGCATTATCTTGCTGAAAAATAGGGTCCAGGAAATGCATTTTTTCTTCGTAAATTTTCAAAATTTCCAAATAACCGACAGCGTTTAGCTTGTTTGGACACATAACAAGCAATTTCCGTACATCTGATCGTATTGCACCCCAAACCATAAGTGATCGTTTGTCCCAACTCAAATTAGTTGTGCTTTTTTCAAGAAATCTCGTTCCGTTTCTTCGAAAAACTCTAACAATTCCGTCGCTGGAGATGCGCACCCTTGTTTCATCAGTAAACACCACATTCTGCCAGAAAGAGAACGGCTTGTTGAGCATATTGATACACCATTTGGAACGAAAACACTTGCTTTTACTCTTCAAACTGACTTTTTTTGCAGCATTTCTTGAAAAATCGCCATATTTTTTGAGAATTCGTCTAACTGTACCTCTGGAAATTGTATCGTAGCAACAGAAAGCGTTATGAGCCACACGAATTCGCTCCACTGAGGTTTTGGGATCTTTCAAAACATCGGCAACTAACTTTTTTTCTGATTTTTGACAATTTGGGGGGTCTTCCGCTTGATTTTTGGGCCTCGAAACTGTTGTTTTTCAGGTAACGGTTGTATGCAAACTGTGCACTGGATCTTGATTTTAATTTGAGTTGCTTTTGTATTTTAATCCATGAAAATCCGACATCTCTTAGCGTAAAAACTTGGCAAACGGCATAAGAACAAAGCGGTTTAACCATCTTTTCTGTTTAAGCGGAGAAAGTGAGAATGAAATATCTCTTAAAACTTCTAAATTTCACACCTTTTTTCACGCCTTGTCGCAAATCATGCTTATGAAGAATGAATCATGCTTTAAAAGCAGAAATCATGCTGTACGTGGCTTTTGGGTACCATAGTGTATTATCCTTCCTCTGGTTATTTAATTGCCAAGTGGCGTTCATCTGGTCTCCGAATGCGAAAAAGGCTGTATCTGTTCACTTCCATTTAAAACGACGTGTGAAGATCTAACAACTTGGTAAATACTCCGGCACCTATGGTCACACATCATTTTTTTGAACTATTAGATCCATCTCCTAAAGAAGGTTGATTTTCTTCAAAACCTTAATTCTGAAGTAGTACCTCCACTCAGCGATTGAATGAAAAAAGTGAGATCAATTATCTTTTTATTTGATTGAAATATAAGGTACAAGAGTACCAACATAGAAGAAATGATGAGTATATGTAGAAATTTAAACCCCTTTGTGCAGAAAAGTGGGTTATTTACAAAAAACATTCAACAACAAATACCGGATCTATTCTGCTTCGGCCCTCTAGCTTAGTGGGCTAACATCTTTTACGTCCCCATGCGTAAATGCTAATTTCTACATAAAAACGTGCTATATAACAACAAATCTATTCTGTTTTAACCCCCACGCTTTTTGGGAATATATGTTTTATGACCCCAGCCGCACGCGCATTGTTTTTACGTAGCAACGTGTTATATAGCATCACAATTTGTAACAGAGGGGCTACAAAAAACAACGAGAGAGGCGGCGAAACAGAATAGAGCCAAAACACAATATTTTTAACTGAGGGGCTTAAAAAAACTGGGGTGACAAAACAGAAGACATCACAAATGCGTTGGCGAAATAAACTAGACAACCAAGAAGTAAATAAGAAACCACTAGATTTTTTAACCCCGAACAGTTTTTGACATAAATCAACAATTTTTGCGCAAAAATGGAATCACCCCACTTTCAAACCTTTAGCAGCCATTTAGCTGAAAGATCACTGATGGGTACTTAGCACCAGTGGAAAACAATATTTTTTTCATCGAGATGGCCGAAGACAAACTGGGCAACTTAATAGGATCTATCGTTGACGTTCTTTTTGATCTACATTAAAGATTTGCCAGATGTGTTTGCGTTAGAGTTATTGACTATCTCTACACCTACGACAAACATTTTTTATTGACTGAACAACGCAACGCATAAAGTACTGGTGGAACACAAACGGAAACCATAAGAATTTTGTTTTTTTTTGTAAAAAAATGCATCCACAAATTGAAAAAAATGATAAGAAATTTGAAAACTGCATTGGAAACACAAGACGGACAAACGTAGCAAACTCTCCTGGAAATACACCTGTTTTTAACATTTTCCCCAAAAAGGGCAACTAATCCTATCATCCATCCTCTGGTTATTTAATTGTCAAGTAGTGTCCATCCGGTCTTCCAACGCGAAATAAGAGGATGTATCAGTTCACTTCCGGATAGAACTACATCGTGTGAAGATCTAGCATTTTGATTATACTTCGGTATCTATGGTCATTTATCGTTTTACTTCACTAATTGATCAATTTTCTAATGACGGTTGATTTCCTTGAGAATTTTAATTCTAATGTAGTACCTCTATTCAGCGATTGGATGAAAAAAGTGAAATCAATTATCTTTTTACTTGATTGAAATATAATGTACAAAAGTACCAACATAGAAGAACTAATGAGTGTATGTAGAAATTTGAACCCCTTTGTGCAGAACAATTATGAGCGGTTTCGAAAAAAAAACATTCAACAACAAATACGGGATCTATTCTACTTCGGCCCTCTAGGTTAGTGGGCTAACATCTTTTACGTCCCCATGCGCAAATGCTAATTTCCACATAAAAACGTGCTATATAACAACAAATCTATTCGTTTTTACCCCAACGCTTTTTGGGAATATATGTTTTATGACCCCAGCCGCACGCACATTGTTTTTACGTATCAACGTGCTATATAGCAACACAATTTGTAACAGAGGGCTACAAAAAACACCGAGAGGCGGCGAAACAGAATAGAGCTAAAACACACAATTTTTAACTGAGGGGCTTAAAAAACTGGGGGGGGGGGCAAAACAGATCACAAATGCGTTGGCGAAGTAAACTAGAGAACCAAGAAGTAAATAAGAAACCACTACATTTTTTAACCCCGGAGAGTTTTTGACATAATTCAACAATTTTTACTCAAATGGAACCGCCCCAATTTCAAACGTTTAGCAGCCATTTAGCTGAAATATCACTGATGGCTACTTAGCGCCAGTGGAAAACAATATTTTTTCATCAAGATGGACGAAGACAAACTGGGCAACTCAATAGGATCTATCGTTGACGATCTTTTATAGACTAAACAACACAACGCATAAAGTACTGGTGGAACACAAACGGAAACCATAAGAATTTTGTTTCTTTTTAAAAAAATGCATCCACAAATTGAAAAAAATGATACGAAATTTGAAAACTGCATTTGAAACACAAGACGCACAAACGTAGCAAACTCTGCTGGAAAGACACCTACCTTTACCATTTTCCCCAAAAAGTGCAACTAATCCTTTCCTCCATCCTCTGGTTATTTAATTGCCAAGTAGTGTCCATCCGGTCTTCGAACGCGAAATAAGAGGATGTATCAGTTCACTTCCGGATAAAACGACATCGTGTAAAGATCTAGCATTTTGGTTATACTTCGGTATCTATGGTCATTTATCGTTTTACTAATTGATCAATTTTCCCATGAAGGTTGATTTCCTTGAGAATTTAATTCTAAAGTAGTACCTCTATTCAGCAATTGGATGAAAAAAGTGAAAACAAATATTTTTTATTTGATTGAAATATAATGTACGAGAGGACCAATATAGAAGAATTATTGAGTATATGTAGAAATTTAAACCCCTTTATGCAGAGCAATTAAGTGGGTTTTGAAAAAAAAACATTCAACAACAAATACGGGATCTATTCTACTTCGGCCCTCTAGCTTAGCTATTTATCAATGGATCTATTCTGTTTCCCTCCCCCCAGCTTAGTGGGAAAATACGTTTTATGAACACAGCCGCACGTGCACTATTTTTTCGGGGTAACATGCTATATAACAATACAATTGGTTAATTGTGGGTCAGATAAAACGCGGGAATGAAGCGGCGAAACAGAATTAATCCATAACATATTTTTTTAACTGGGGCTTGAAAAAATTTGGAGGGGGGGGGGGCAAAACAGAATCAATCACGAATGCGTTGGCAAAGTGAACGAGAGAAGCAAGAAGTAAATAGGAAGCTAATAGACTTTTAAACCCCAGGCGTTTTTGATATAAATCAACATATTTTGCTAAAAAATTGAGGCCAGATGGAACAAGTCGCCCCACTTTTAAAAGTTTAACAGCCATTTAGCTGAAGTATGAAAAATGGCGACCAAACAACAGTGGAGAACGATATTGTTTGTTTTGCATCAAATCGGCTGAAAACAAACTGTACAATTCAATGGGATTCAACGTTGGCGTTCTTTTTGACACACATAAAAGATTTGCCAGATGTTTGCGTTCGAGTTATTGAATATCTCTTCAACTACAACAAACAAATTTTATTGATTAAACCCTGCGGATACAGACAAATCATTTAGACTGACATTAATAACCTATCAAAAGGTGTTTGAGCTTTACAGCACACGCTGAAGGGAGTTTTTCCCTAGTAAAATTCCTTTTAAAAATTGTTCGTTTTTTTGTACATGCTGCAATCATGAACCAACTTTCAAACATTTTCAACCGAGAAAATTCTTATTCACAATTTTCCAAATGATTTTTTAAGTTCTCTTTTCCAGTTCTCTTTTGATGTACATAGGGAGGGGCAGGATGCTCAGCACTCGTAATTGAGTCAGGTATTCGCCATCTCTTTTTTTTCCAGTTATCAGTTCCACCGCTTTCGCTGAGGTTTTTCCTATTTTCTCATATCAGATATAGATAGCTGTTCAAAACTAATGCCATATACAAAAAAAGCAATACAAGAGATTTGTAAAGTCCGTTTTTGTACGACTTAACCATGAAGGCTAAATTTCTCTTCACCAAGTAGAGAACGCTATTGGTTTATTTTCGACATCCAATTTATTCAGAGTTGTCCAACTCCAGTTGCTGTTGTCCAACTCCAGATTCTCCTTGGTTGAACAGCTCAACTTGAAAAATACGAAGCATTGTTATCGATTGCTGGGGTCACTGAAATCAAATTCGATGTATCCTTCTTCGATGTTTTTCGGCAGCATCAAAGCTGTTAGCAGCTTTGAGAAAGCTCAGCTTTTTAATACGATTTTCAGTTGGGTTTTCAAAGCCGGTTCATGCCTTTTATCAGAACTCCAAGCTGATGGTAGCATCCACTTGGAAGATTTCTCTTTCACAATTGACGACGTGTACAATTTGCTAAGTAGAATTCCTGACGATTCATCAATGGGCATGGACGTAATTCCGTCTTTTTGTACTAAAAGAGTGTGCTGAACAATTGTCACCATTGGTCTTCGAGTTTTTCTTGCAGATTACTAAAACTCAGCAGTGGCCTTCTCAGTGGAAAACATCAACCGTTACTCCGCTTCACAAATCTGGGTCAACATCCGATGTGACAAACTACAGACCTATCAGCATCCTACCTAAATTGTCAATTGTTTTTGAGCGTTTAATATTCAATTTCATTTACTCACGAGTCTGTTCCAAAATAAAACGTGAACAGCACGGGTTCATGAAACATCGTCTCACGGTCACTCAACCCATTTCATTTTTGGACAAAGTTTATGCTGCTAAAGATACAACTCACGATTGCTTGACTGTTTATTTTGATGTGAAAAAAGCTTTTGATTCAGTTTCGCTCGGGTTACTGTTACATAAATTATCTTCATTTGGTTTTGATCAAAATCTCCTAGTGCTCTTTCAATCATATCTCACCGGTCTAAAGCAAGTTATGGAAATTGAGGGATGTTGTTCAAGTGAAGCAGTGGTGACGTCAGGAGTTCCTCAAGGTAGCGTGCTGGGTCCACTTCTCTTTATCATTTTTATTAACGATTTTACAGACTCAATACAACATTCTGAATGTTTTCTTTATTGCGAAGACTTTAAATTGTTTTCTGTTCCTTCAATCGACAAATTTCAAAATGATATAGGCAGCTTTTCCTCCTGGTCAACTTTAAACGAGTTGGACTTTCATCCGGACATGTGAAAAATTTTGTCTTTTAATCAACGCTACAACAATGCTAAGCTCTCTTTGAATGGGTCGCGCTTGAAACACGTGGATTCAACCGCAGATTTGGGCATCACTGTGAACAGTTTATTGTGTTGGTATAACCTGTTGACCTCAGCATTGCAAAAGCTACAAAAGTTTCAAATTTTTTGAAGCGTAGTGTTCCAATCGGAGTTTATGTTTCTACAATAAAACTTTTATATAAATCCATGGTGTCGTCTATTTTGGAGTACGGTTCGCTTGCGTGGTATCCTTCAATTTCGGCATTGCGAAAATTGGAAAAGCTTCAACACCGCTGTCTCAAATGGGTTCTGAAATGTAAAAGTCTTACCTTGAAAGTTTGAAAGTCTGGGACATCTTGCCCGTATTTTTTCAGTTGATAAGAACAGACCTACTCCTTCTATGGAAATTGCTAAATGGTTTTATTGATTCGAATATTAATGCAATTTTTGTCACCTCGACATCAAGAATTCATAACTTTGGATAATTTGAAATTTCAAAAAAACAGGAAATTTAAGACAGATGAAAATTTTTTGAATCGATCTCAACGTGCCGCAAATCATCTGATGCGAATGAACTTTGACATGTCTAAGCGTCAGTTTACGTATGCAGTTGACCAGTTTTTACGCACTCGAATTGAGTACTTTGACCTGGAAAACTCATGTTTTTTTTATATAAAATGCTGTTGCACTTTTTGCAGAACTTAGTCTTAATTTAATCACCTTTTGATCTGTAAAAGTTGTTTTAGCATTCTTTGTACGCTTTTATGTTTTTCCTTAACAAGGAATTGAGTCTTTTACTACTAGTACTGCTACTATTCAGAGTTGTCCAACTCCAGTTGTTGTTGATTTTTACTCAGAGACCTTCGAATTCATTTAATCTTTTCAGAGTTTGTCCATCAAATGAGTAATTTTGGTTTCTTCCGCAAAAAAAAGGATACACTTTTCTCCACAGCTAGTTCCATCTTGTTACCGTCAACCCAATAGTCTATTGCTGTTACATAGTCTTGAACTTTTTCCAATTGCCACTACCTTTCATTTGTCTGCAACGATAAATGAGCTGCTGAATTTGACGACAACCGGGAAGTCATTCATTGACATGCAGAATAACAGTGTTCCACGCGAGGATTCTTTTGGCACACCACTGGATACTCAGATAATTTTGGAGCTGATTCCGTCCGATTTTGCATTTTGTGTTCTACCTTCCTGGTGCCCTGCATGTACGTCAAAGCAACTTTTGCGGAATTCAATCTTTTACCATTTACATCACTTCATTGTGCGATACTCCAAAGGCTTTGCAAAAGTCCGTATGGAAAGCTATTCGAGTAGTGGAAAAAAAGTGGTTTCAGCCACCAGCCCAATTTGCCGCACTCGTGGTATAGAATCTCTTACAATTAACTTAGTTTGTCCATCAAATGAGTAATTTTGGTTTCTTCCGCAAAAAAAAATGATACACTTTTCTCCACAGCTAGTTCCATCTTGTTACCGTCAACCCAATAGTCTATTGCTGTTACATAGTCTTGAACTTTTTCCAATTGCCTCCGAATTCTTGTGAAAAATTCGAAATGGTGGAAATAGTTTAATTCAGAAGTTATAGGCAAAGTTCAGCTCAAAGAAGGATTGATACAATATAATTTTTATAAAAGTGAAATTTAGGGAAGGCAGGTTCAGAAATTGGCAAGTTATTGTGAACCTGTAGTCGTCGTGTAGTGAGATCTTTGGCGTTTATCTCCGCTCAAATTTTAACTCAAATTTTCTTGCCCTCGAAGACGTTTTTGAAGACTTTTTCCGAGCTGCTTCCAGCTCCCCCTCGTATTCAACGAGTTCCTTAAGAGCTGATTTTAGCTCCCCAGACAAAGTGTTTGATTCAATTTATGCTGACTAGCAGTTGAGACGCATTTGCTGGAGTTGGCATTCCAACTCAACTAAACTATTATTAGCTTCGATTCTAGCACAAAAGTGCTCCCGTTGCTGTTCGGCAACAATTAATTGTTGCTTTTACTTAACATCTTGCCTTTGTAGCATTCTGTTTTCCTTTTGCACACTTTTAGTTTACTCCTGTAATTGCAAGGAAGCAAATCCCGGCTTTTTTGCAACTACCTCGTCCCACCATGTGCTTTTCTTTAGGCCACTGACTGTGTATGCAGCTTGAAACATGCAGTAATATAAGCGGATTTTAGAACTTTCATGATATAATACGTGTCCGGTAGATAATACAAGAGCATGTTTTTGGTTTCCAGTGCAGTTATATTTTTCCCAGAATGAGAACCTAGAGATTTTTACTATAGTTTCAAAGTTATATGATGTAATTTCTCTTTTGTTGGTTTTTATGGATCCCATGACAATGCAAAATACAAATATCTTACCAAAAGATGATTCTCTGTCTGATGTTATCTTCTCTGTGTGCCTTTGCTAAACCAGTTAACTTTATTCAAACACGTCATCACTTTTATCTTCGTTCTTATTTTTATGCGAGAATTATTCCCTAAAATTTGCTAGGTTTCGATCGGCTGGCAGTGGGTCGCGTACTTGGTTTTTCTGATGTTTCGACTGTTACTCGGCCAGGTCCTGGTTTCCAGTCTGGGTCTTTTTCATGACTTGCTTCTCTACTTGAACTTCATTTAACCCTTTTAAAATTACTGTGTTTTTCACTCTAATCTCTTGTTGTACTGTGGTTCTGTTTGCCTTGTGTTGCTGTTTTTGTCTCACTTGCTCGAAGTGCTGTTTAGCTTTCTTATGTTGGAACTGGTTGGCTGTGCTCCACTATTTTTAGATTTTGCTTCCATATTTGTTTCCATCAAGGTATCGATGTCAGGTTTAGGCTCCAACAAACCTTCATCAGATTGTCCCACCCCTGGATTAACTTCAATTTGACTTGGGAGCTCTTCTGTTTTTGTTCCCTGGTCACTTACTCCAGTGCTTTGTTGCTGAACTTCAATTTCAATGAAGCCGTCCTCTTTTTCTTCGTTGCTATCCGGCCTCTCATCTAATTTACTTTGTTTTTGGTTTTCGTGTTGGCAAAATGTGAAATTCTTGAGTCTGTCGTAATGCACTTTTTGCTGTTTTTCAGTTTTTAGGTTTTCAATGATGAAATTCAAATCATTTACTATTTCTCGTATAACAAGAGGACCACTATAGTACGACTTGAACTTTTTTGTTTGCCGTAGTTTTACTGTTGGATTAAACAGCAAGACCGTTTCCCAAGTTTGGTATTTAGGTCCAAGTTGTTTTTGACCGTAGTAATTTTTTTGACTTTCTTGTTCCACTTCAATATTCAATCGTACATGTTCGTGGCAAAGTTGCAGCTCCTTTTTCATGTTACCAACGTAATCACTTGGGGTTGCAAAAACTTGATTTTGGAGTGTTTCCTACATGCAATCAATAGGTAGTGCACAAGCAGCACCAAACAGATGATAATAGGGATTGTATTTTGTTACTTTGTAAACAGAACTGCGATATGCCATCATTATCAATTGAAGGTATTTACTCCAAGTGTTGTGGTGTTCTCCTACGTATTTTGCCAAACTCTGCTCAATTGTTCGGTTCGTTTGTTCAATCATTGCATTACCCTGAGGATGATGTTGTAGAAGTGCAATCAATGCCCAAATCCGTGCACATATTTTTGAAAAGAATTGACATAAAATTTGTACGCTTATCACTATGCAAGTTCGCGGGGCAACCAAATCGTGAAACCCAACAGTCAACAAAAACATTTGCTGCTGTTATTGCTTCCTGATTTTGCATAGGAACCGCTTCGTACCATTTTGAGAACTTATTTCCTAAAAGTAAAATATATTTGAAACCATCACTTTCGGGTAAGCTGTCGAAAAACATCTGTCTGGTCTCCAAAAACATCGGACCTGCTGTTATCTGTGGGTTGTTCGATTATCATTGGGGTTTTTTTTTCCACGAGAGACGGGTCCTAAACCGCTGGTACTCTGGATAGACAATCCGCATGAGGTATATTCTTCCCTGCTTGGTGATGGATTTCAAAATTAAATTGTCCCAGCTTCTCAATCCATCTGGCCAGCATTTTTTCTGGTTCCTTGAAGATTTACAACTGGGTAAGAGCGCGGTGATCCGTTACGATGGTAAATTTTCTTCCCAGTAATTAATTTCGAAAGTAATAAGTGAATCAAACAATAGTATATAATTCTCTCTTTGTTGGCCCATAGTTCGCTCTTTGTTATTCATAATTTTACTGGCATAGGTGATTACTAGGTCACCCAGTTCTGCTTCTGGGCAATGATTGCTCATATTCCAGTTAGGAAGGCATCCGTGGTCAACGTGTAAGGGTTGGTATCGTTTGGGAAACCCAATATGGGTGCTTCCTGTAATTTTAACTGAAGTTGAATCACAGATACGCCGCATTCAGTATTCCAAATAAATTTTTCAGTCTTATTCAGCAAACGGTATAGCAGCTACTCTATACTACCAAAAATTGCAATGAATCGCTGATAAAACCCAAATAAACCAAGAATTGCACGAAGTTCTTTCAAATTTGAGGGAGGTTTCATATATGCTACTGCGGCTACTTTATTCGGATCAACGTCTACCCCATCTGTTGATATAATATGACCCAAAAAATCAATCCGTTTTTGAAAGAAACGACGTTTTTATCCTTTGATTTTCAAACCGGCTTCCTTTATACAACAAAGCACAAGCTCAAGTTAAGATAAATGTTCTTCAAATGACTTCCCAAAAAATATGTCATCAAGATATATCAAGGCTAATTTGTATGAAAGTCCTGCCATGATTAGTTCCATCAAATTTTTGAACGCTCCTGGCGCTGAGGTTACACCCATTGGTAACTTCTTCCATTTAAACAAACCCATAGGAGTGATGAAAGCAGTCAAATGTTGTGACTCCTCCTCTAAGTCCATTTGGAAAAAGCCTGACGTTAAGTCGATGTTCGAAAAAAAAAAATTTCCCTCCAACGAGTCTTTTACATTGTTATTTCTTGGCAATGGCCGGCTTGTTTTTTCAATTTGTTTATTTAGAGCTCTGTAGTCTGCTACTAGTCGGAATGTTCCATCTTTTTTACCAGTATAGACGGTGCTGCCCAGTATGAATGAGCTGGTTCAACCAAGTTGGCTTTTTCTAGACTTTCCATTATTTTTTCATTGCTTTCAGTTTTTCAAAACTCATACTGCCGAAGGCCCGTCTAAATGGTTTTGCAACTTTTTCTAGATTTATTTTATTTTTTTATCACAGAAACCCAAGTCATTTGAGTTTCCGGTGAATACTTGATTATGCCTCATGAACATTGCAACTACTTGGTTGGATTGATTTCTACTCAAATCTGTCCCTTCTAATGTTGCATGAGTCCATGTTTTTGCTTGTTCTTGCTTGTGAACAAATCATATACTTGTATGCTGTCATCGTTGCTGAAAACTCTTCATTTTTAGTTTTTTTGATTAACTTGATTTCATTATAAGAGAAGTCAACAACCCTCAATTGGCTCTTTGAGTTGTTTACAGATATCAGGCAGTCAGCCACTAAAATACCAGTGCGATTTTCAAAGTCCTTGAGGCCTTCAACTAGGTATTGACTTTTCTTTGTCACCTCAGCGTTCTCATTTTTCACAATTACGTCTATCCAGGTTTTGTGTCTTGCCGGTATTATGAGCGTTTCCAACAGAAGAGTAAATGAATTAACGTTGTTTACGTTCTGAGTAATAAGGGGAATAGTGAATTTGTGTTGACAACAAATTAACATCTTTTCGTTTAAATTCAGTATGCACTTTTGATCAGTAAGGATGTCCAAACCTAGTAGAAGCGAGATATAATTTTCTTGAGTGACTAAAAACTCATGCACAAAAATTGGGTTGTTTGCGTTTCGTTTGAAATAATGCTCATTTTTTCCTAAGATTTTAACTGATGTGTTATTAGCATCTAAAACTCTGTTATTGTATGAGTCTATTCGTTTTGTGTCTGCTATTGCTTTCAGCAGTTCAACACTGATGAGAGATACACTACTGCCGCTATTGACTAGACCCATTTTCATTTGCACTTATATGAGTATCTGTATATTAAAGCATTTTGTTGTGCTAGTTGAACAGACTTTGATAGCATTTGCTGATTCTGTTTTTTGCTAAGGTTTTCTGTTAGGACAGTACCGTTTTTTGTAATAGGAATTCCCGCAATGAAAACAGTACCAACACTGTTTAATTCTATGCCCTTTTTGTCCGCATCCCGTACATGTATCGTTGAAGTATCTATTAAAATTTTTATCTTTATAGGGGAAATCACATTTTTTGTTTTCTAACAAATTGGGTCTGCCTTGGTTTTGGTTGAAGTTATTCTGTCCCTGACACCCGCGTCGTGTGCTAACCCAGCCTTGGCTGTTACCGCCACTTTCCCAGGAAATGCCATCAGCAGTTAACCATTAACCACCTCGGTTAGGGATTTGTTTGAGTCATCTTTTTTGTCGTCTAATGGCAGCAATTTGAGGCACTAGCTTCTCTTCTTCTATTCTTGTCACGGCTTCCAGATGTACCGCTCTTTCTAGCGCTTTGTCCAAAAGCATATCTTAATTGTCTAATGTTTGTCTTATGTCTAGCCAAACCTGACTGTGATGTATTTACTCCAGAAAACCCCCGAGCACAAAGTGGTCACGGATATCTTGTGACTCCTCTGGGTATGCTTTGTGAGCTAAGTGCTTTAAATCCCCCAAAAAATCCGTTAATTTTTTACCTGGGTGCTGAACACATCGCGCTAGCCTTCCCGGTTTTTTGCTGTAGTGTTTTTGAAAAGCCTTAACAGTTTCACTGTTGCTATCTCTCACGTTCTACGGTAAGTGTTGATAGAACTCGATTGCTGACTTCTGTAAGCGAAGGGCAAAACAGTGCGACCGCTGATATATTTTGAAAGCTGCTCCGCTAGAGCTTCCAGGATCTGTACGGTTCCATTTTTGCAGCTCTGTCAGTTGCTCAAAATGTGTCAAGTAGCTCTCAAAATCATTTGAACCCGTGAAAACCTCCGGCAATAACATTTTTGATGCGGAACAAGCTGCCATTTTGACTCAAATTACTAGGATACTTCCTTTATTTTACAGTTGTTCTTCAGTACTGTGTTATACTTATATATATATATATATATATATATATATATACATATATATATATATATATATATATATATATATATATATATAAATATTAGGTCGGAGCAATTTTAAATTCTAATGGATTTATCCTTTTTACTTGGTAAAATTTTCGTTTAAATGTTTGAGGTAGCCAAAGAAGACAATCTAATGCTTACTAAACTGAAAATTACAAAACCTAATAGTTTGCTAAATCATTTGAATCGGAAACTGTAATAAGTTTTGATACCTATCTTTTTCCGTTCAGAAATGCAAATCTCTGCCCCAGTTTCCGGTTTTTACATTAAAACATTTACTTAATTAAAAAGTGCAAAATTTAATCGGTTCTTAAATCAGTTGAACCGATAACTTTGATAAGTTTCGATGCTCACCTTATTTCGCTCGGGAATGCAAATCTTTGCCTCAATTTCCGGTTGTTACATTAAAACGATTAGTAATGACACAAATAGCACCCTTGATGTGAACTAACCTGTTATTTGTGGTAATTCAATGCAGTTCTCCTCAATTGAAAGACTGCGGATTCGCTTCTGCCAGAAAGACCTTTCACCCCAAGGAAGCAGCCCACCATCACTAACCACTGAAACCGAGCTCCGCAAAGATCGACCGCTGACTGCTCAGACACTCCCAGTGACTTGCTGTGATTCCCTTCTCTGAATAATTGTTCACTCCCAGCAACTGGCTGTTTTTCTTCTCAATGTTGAATAATTTGTCACACCGCAGGAACTGACGGTGTGACAAATTTCCTTCTTCTTCCTTTTTTGCTGTGTTTTGCCTGTCGTGTTTGTCTCAACTTGCCTGCGCAGTGATTTCTCTGCAATGTCGTATTGTGTATCTGCTGCTGAACTTGCCTCTTTCAGTCAAACCTTTGCCGAGCCGAGAAACAGTGTTTTCTTTCTCGCACTAACAATTGCCGTGTTGACAAAAACTTGTGTTCTCTCTTCCGCATATTCACTGGCCGTGCCAATAATCGAAATACTGGATTTTGTTCCGGGTTCGCTGTTCTTTTCTTAACGAAAAAAATAATTCTCTGTCGCCAAAATAGAATCTCTTACAATTAACTTAGATTCTAATGTGTCCTGCGAATTTTTGTGAAAAATTCGAAATGGTGGAAATAGTTGAATTCAGAAATTATAGGCAAAGTTCAGCTCAAAGAATGATTAATACAATTTAATTTTTATGAAAGTGAAATGTAGGGAAGGCAACTTCAGAAATTGCGTGAAAAGTTTTTATGAACCGTGATACTCGAATTTAACCGGTTTAGCCCCCTGTTTTATCTTTATTTTGCGTCTACTAAGATAACTTGGTCCCTGGAATCCGCCAGTTTCCCTGGAATTGCCATCAGCAGCTAACCATTAACCACCTCCACTAGGGATTTGTTTGAGTCATCTTGTCTAAAGGCAGCAATTTGAGGCACTTTTAGCTCTTCTTCTATTCTTGTCACGGCTTCCAGATGTAACGCTTTTTCTAGCGCTTTGTCCACAGTCATTTCTTTATCTTCTGATGTTTTTCTTAGGCCTAACCTTACCTGACTGTGATTTATTCCCTCCAGAAAACCCCGGAGCACTAAGTGTTCAAGGATATATTGTGACTCCTCTGGGAAAGCTTTGTGAGCTAAGTGTCTTAAACCCCCCAAAAAAATCCGTTAATTTTTCACCTGGGCGCTGAACACGACGTGGTAGCCGTCCACCGAAAACAACTGAATTTTCGCTGTAGTGATTTCGAAAAGCCTTAACAGTTTCATTGTAGCTATCTCTCACGTTCTACGGTAAGTGTCGATAGAACTCAATTGCTGACTTCTGTAAGCGGAGGGCAAAACAGTGCGACCGCTGATATATTTTGAAAGCTGCTCCGCTAGAGCTTGCAAGATCTGTGCGGTTCCATTTTTGCAGCTCTGCCAGTTGCTCAAACTGTGTGAATTAGCTCTCAAAATCATTTGAACCCGTGAAAACCTCCGGCAATAACATTTTTGTTACGGAACAAGCTGCCATTTTGACTCAAATTACTAGGATACTTCCTTTATTTTACAGTTATTGTTCAGTACTGTGTTGTATATATATATATATATATATATATATATATATTTATATATATATATATATAAATATGTATATATATATATATAAATATATATATATATATATATATATATATATATATATATATAAATATATTAGGTCGGAGCAATTTTAAAATCTAAAGGATTTATCCTTTTTACTTGGTAAAATTTTCGTTTCGTGTTAACGTTTGAGGTAGCCGAAGAAGACAGTCTAATGCTTACTAAACTGAAAATTACAAAACCTAATAGTTTGCTAAATCATTTGAATCGGAAACTGTAATAAGTTTTGATACCTACCTTTTTCCGTTCAGAAATGCAAATCTCTGCCCCGGTTTCCGGTTTTTATATTAAAATATTTACTTAATTAAGAAGTGCAAAATTTAATGGGTTCTTAAATCAGTTGAACCGGCAACTACTGTGACAAAGTTTTATGCTCACCTTATTTCGTTCGAGAATGCAAATCTTTGCCTCAGTTTTCGGTTGTTACATTAAAACAATTAGTAATGACACAAATAGCACCCTTGATGTGAACTAACCTGTTATTTGTGGTAAATCAATGCAGTTCTCCTCAATTGAAAAACTGCGGATTCGCTTCTTCCAGAAATACCTTTAACCCCAAGGAAGCAACCCACCATCACTGACCACTGAAACCGAGCTCCGCAAAGAACGACCACTGACTGCTCAGACACTCCCAGTGACTTGCTGTGATTCCCTTCCCTGAATAATTGTTCACTCCCAGCAACTCACTGTATTTCTGCTCAATGTTGAATAATTTGTCACACCGCAGGAACTGACTCTTCGTCCTTTTTTACTGTGTTTTGCCTGTCGTGTTTCTCTCAACTTGCCTGCGCGGTGTTTTCTCTGCAATGTCGTATTGTGTCTCTGCTGCTGAACTTGCCTCTTTCAGTCAAACCCTTGCCGAGCCGAGAAACTGTGTTTCCTTTCTCGCAGTAACAATTGCCGTGTTGAAAAAACTTATGTTCTCTCTTCCGCACAATCACTGGACCTGCCAATAATCGAAACACTGGGTTTTGTTCAGGGTTTGATGTTCTTCTCTTAACGAAAAAAAAACAATTCTCTGTCGCCAATATAGAATCTCTTAAATTAACTTAGATTCTAATGTACTCTCCGAATTTTTGTAAAAAATTCGAAATGATGGAAATAGTTGATCTCAGAAATTACAGGCAAAGTTAGCTCAAAGACGGATTAATACAATTTAAGTTTAATACAAGTGAAATGTAGGGAAGCCAATTTCAGAAATTGCTTCAAAAGTTTTTATGAACTGTGATACCCGAATTTAACCGATTTAGTCTGCTGTTTTATCTGTATTTGAGTTTACTAAGATAACTTGGTCCCAGAGTCCTTGCTCTGTTTGTTTTTCCCAAACGCAGAGTTTGGTCTCAACGCTAGCGTTGAACATTATATTTATTATCTGACATAAACTCGGTCCTAATGATTAAACATGAAATTCTTATGACAATTGGTTAAAGTTACTGTCTCATAATTAATAAGCCATAAATCAGCGTGTTTAGCTGTCACTTTCAAGTGTTTTTTTTGCTTGAAGCCATTTAAAATGTAATTTTTGGAAAGCTTCCGCATTAAAAATATCGTGAGCATCTTTGTAGGGTCACAACAGGGGAAATGAGACAAATTGTGCTGGTAACTGGAAGCCGGGTTTTCTCCACTACTATAATTTTCCTCAAAGTCTATCATTTCCTCATAGTGCAATCCACTAGTATTGAGTAAACTATGCTTGGATTGCACTAGCTTTTAACAAACACATACGGTCTCCAAACTGCAGTAGCTCGTAACAAAAATAAAGTATGGAGTAAAAGCTACATAGATGGCGCAACAGCCAGTAGCTTGTAACAAAATGCATTGATTTCCTCGCGTTCAGTAACTAATCTTCATTCTGATTGGCTGGTCAGTAACGCGTAACAAAGATTATATTACAATTTAATAGTAACGCGTACCAGGTTACTTCATGAAGAATGTTCTAGAATAATTCTCCATGAGTGGAACTTTATTCCTCATGGCACTTTTTGGCTATTCATAATGACTCACTTCACTACAAAAACAAGCAAAAAATGTTAAACAGTTCTCATCATTTTATGAACAAATGTATACCTGAAGAAACAAACAAACAAACAAACAAAAGCAGAACTCTACTAGATTTCAAGAATATATCTAACAATGTTCATAGCGGAGTTCAAGAACGATAGTCAGCTACAAACTAAGTGCATAACAGAATTACAGTTTTCATAAATGATAAAAAAATTGCAATTGGGAAATATATGTAACATTAATATTGATATCATTACAAATGATACATTAATATTGATACCTTTACTACTCATACATTAATATTGATATCATTACTAATGATACATTAATATGATATCTTTACTACTGATACATTAATATTGATATCTTTACTACTGACAAATTAATATTGATATCCCCCTAATATTAATATCACTCTTCTGAATAAAAATTTTCGCTCGAATTTTGTAAGATCTTGTTATGGGAAGTTCTATTTCCAACAAATTGTAGCCCTATAACATGTTTATGTTGCTGTAATATTTCAATCTACTACGGTTAGCAATTGTTAAACGGGTGGTCTTGCAAGTTTGAAAAACTAATAGCAATAGTAAAATTTTTTCTAATTTCAACATTAGCAAGTCCAAACAAGACTTCAAATAGATGTTCTTGAACCTCAGTGCAATAGTCACAGCTGTCGGTGATAGTATGGTAAGCTCGGAAATTTCCATTAATTATTCACCACATTCGGGGAGAAAAAAACTGAAGATACTTTAAGCATTTCACGCAAATTTTTTTCAGTTAATTTTTTCTGCATAATTGGCAAACTGCTTAGCAGATCATCCTAACTGCTTCACAGATCATGATGGTAATTCACATTTGAGTCATCGTCTGACTTCTTGTACTGTTAATGGTTGCTAAATATGAAAGAAAGCTAATATTACATATAAATTTTTTTCTTCTTAAAAAATTAAGTTTTCTAAAATTCAAAATTAAGCCTTATAAACGGCATGACGCGCACACCCGCACACCCGAATGGCCGCACACCACCGCAAAAATCCCCAACAAAAATTATGCGCAGTGTGCGGGCTATGCGCATTTCTTTAATTTTTTCAAAAATTTTATTGATATCTATACTTCTGGCTAAAATTTTTATTTATATCTATCCAAATATTTATCTATACCTATACCCTAGCTAAATATTTTTCTATATCTATACATTAGCTAAATATTTATCAATATCTATACTTCTGGCTAAAATATCTATCTATATCGATACCTTAGCTAAATATTTATCTATATCTTTACTTCTGGTTAAAAATATTTATCTAGATCTATACTTCTGGTTAAAAAATTATCTTTACCCCCTGGTAAAACATTTATCTGAGAAATAGATTTGGCTAATAGCTCAAGCTAATCTATTTTTCTGATAATTTTTCTATATCTATGCCTTTAGCTAAAAAATTTGTAAACTATCAGATAACATTTATAATACTTGGGTTCCTTGGGGTTATCTGCGAAGCAGGTTCCGTGATCTTCGAAGAAGTTGCACTTATCTTTTGAAGCTAAAGCAGAATTAGCAAAGCTACTTCGAAGATTAGATTCAAAAATTGAATTAGAGTTATCTTCGAAGAAGTTACACTTATCGATCGAAGCTAAAGTGGATTTAGACCTATATTCTAAGAATTTAGATTTAAAAAATTCCTTAACAGGTTTTATTCCATCAATCTACGAAGCAGGTTCCCTGATAGAATAAACACCCCTAGGTAAAACTATATCTTCATGAAGTCTTTTTAAGTAACACTTTCACCCACTAAAGCTAATAATAGAAGAACAATAGTCACACCTAATCTTCCTTGAATTAATTCTTTACATATTGATTTCTTTTTATCAAAACATGTTAATTGTTTTATAGCCTTACATTTATTACAATTTTTAATTGTTATATCAAATTTGATTTTGGTATTAGTAAAACTATATGAGGGGCAAGGTTTAGAGCTAGAACTAAATATAGAACTAGAGATAGAACCAGAACTAGAATGAGAACCAGAAGCAGAAATAAAGCTAGAACTAGAATTAGAATTAGAATTAGAGCTAGAACTAGAGTTAGAATTAGGGCTAGGGCTAGGGCTAGAACTAGAATCGGGGCTAGAACTAAAATTAGAGCTAAAACTAGAATTGGAAATAGAACTAGACTTAAAGCCAGAACTAGAACAGTTTGAATTAGTTCAGATAATCTGCGAACGGACTCCGTCCGCGGCATGCCAAGCAGCTCCACCGATAAAAAATTCCACTCAATGATTTATCCCCACATGCATACTCGTTAATTTTATCCTTATGTTCTCTTTTATAATAAAAAGTTAAAGTAAAAGCAGTTCCACATTTATAAATCCACTCTAAACATCCTATAATCATTATTTATAACTGGCCAAAGTTTTAATTAAAAATTTAGTACTATCTCCAGACCAGATAAACTTATTTAAATTTTTCCTTACCCTGCGTATTAGGAGTATTTTATTTATATCTTTTATCTATAATCTGTTCATTACTCAATCCAGCTTTATCTCCAACGAAATTGATAATTTTATTTCTAAATTTTCGATTATTTTTATTCTTTTGAGTCTTTTTATTCATATACTTATCTGTGAATGGAGTCCATCCTTGGCCAGCTTTATCTTTCTATTAAGCTTATACTTATCTGTATTAATAGGACTCTGCTGATTTTTATAGCTAGGACACTTTTTATCTGCAAAGAAGCGTCTCTGATCTCCCACTTCTTCATCCTTCTCCTTATCCTTATCATCATCACCATAACCATGAATGAATAATGATTTTGTTCTTACGAATATATAATTTGCACCTGGTGCTACAAGACCAGCAGTTTTTACTGTTGTATCAGGATTCATATGATTATATACCATAAAAAGCGTGCCAATAATTCCACTCATGGCCGATACTGTCTTTATACTATTAGCTTTAACTGTCTCTTTAGTTAGAACATCATTCTGAATCTTAAAACTTTTTGAGGTAAGAATTTTATTAAAATGTACCAGATTATAAGTTTTTCCAAATGTTCCAAATGTTATCTGTATTACTATTATTTCTATCTGTAGCATTATTCGTTAGTGGTTTCATATAAGCTATAAGTTTTATATATCTCACAATTCTCTGGTTTATCTTTTAAACAAAGAGCTTTAAGATCTTGGAAACCAACTCTTGAATCATATATCATAGTTCTGTTTCTATCGATAATAGTAAAAATTTTCTCTTTCCTATTATATTTAATCATACCATAACGAAGCTCATTAGCTGTTCCAGCTGTATAGTTATAGTAGCCACCAATTAAGTAAATAATTTTTTTCATAGAACTTATTTTTCACATTTATATACTTCTTTAAAATTTTTCTTTAAATAGATCAGCTCCATTATAAGTTGTTAAATAAATAGTATCACAACTCATTCTTGCTATAATAAATAGTATCACAACTCATTCTTGCATTCATTATTAATTATCTGACCTGGTTTATGACACAATACAATCATTCAAATATTATGATGTCTTCTCTCTGTAAAAAAATAAGCCATATCCTTATTTAACTTATTACCCATATCATCAAGAACAATTACACTTTCTTCAAAATTGCATATTTTTCGATGTTATCATATTTATATCACACATATTAGATTCGGTAAAGGGTTTGCCAGTTTCCGGATTGATCCAATCTCTTTCATCTCTACATATTTTGATTATGGACCTCCGAACTGGTTCTTGGTTTTGATCTTGATCTAGATCTTGATCTAAGTACAACTTCAAGTATTGTCTAACAAAATATGTTTCACCTGTTCCAGTTCCACCATAAACAATATTATGTAGTGTTGACTTTTCATATTCAAATCTCACCAGATTTCTGTTTTTAAACCCTCCAAGCTTTCTTCCAGTTTTGTATATTTCTTGTTAATGGGAGTCTACAACCATGGCTAGCTGATGATAATATAATTGTCAATGCTATTTTCCCAAACAACCTCACATGTATAATATCTGGTCCTAGTGAATACGGAAAGACCTTCTTATTAAAAATCTAGTTATGAATAGTATACAATTTGACAAATTATATATCATTGGTCCCACTGGTGATCAATATAGTGATATGAAACATGAAAAATATTGAGTTTAATAAAGTTTTAAAAAATTAGTCCCGCCCGATTAACCACCAAAAGACATACAGAAATTCAAGAGTTATTAACGAATACTTTTGTAGAAGTAGACATAATAATTGTAATATGATATATTTTAATCAAAATCTATTCACAATAGATAGACAGAGTGTTAGAGAGAATTGTAATCTATTTATTTTATTTGAACAAACAGGTAAAGTACTCACATCTATATATCAGGATTTCTTTAATAATGTTGAATTTAACTATATTGAATTTACTTAAATTCGCAATAAGGTATTGAAAGAGCCTTATAATTACATTGTCATTGATGTATCTAAAAATTAAAAATATGAACGGTAAACTAAGAAGTAATTGGGATTTGAGATTTTTTACAATTTAATAATATTTATGATTAAGTCTATGACCAAGTCTATGATTAAATCAAACAGACCTTCGGTCTGCGGACTACTTCAGATGTAAAGTAAAACTCAATACATCACCATTGAAATCAATCGATCTTCCAT